>NC_081409.1:174073464-174081752 GCF_030272615.1 Cryptomeria japonica
ACTTTGTGATGAACAGGGAGTGCGAATGTGAGTAACACTTTGTGATGAACAGGGAATGTCACACACGTAGTACTTTGTGATGAACAGGGAGCACTACTAGGATAGATAGCAACACTTTGTGATGAACAGTGAGTGTCACTGGGATAGATAACCATATGCATTTAGATAGCAAGTAGCATTGTGTGATAAACAGTGAATGCCACGATAACTGACATGATTGATTGTTCGACTGCAGGAGTATTTGCCTATGTTGGAGTCACGGGAGAGATTCTCGTCTACACAGAGACTGCGAGCAGAGTTGTCGTTTGAGGAGAGAGCAGCTATTGAGGAGATGGGCCTCAGACATGTGTTGTATGTGCCTGAGTTTCGGGCAAACATGGGTTTGTTGACTGCGCTGGCGGAGAGATGGCACTCCGAGACTTGCACGTTTCACTTACCGATGGGGGAGATGACAGTGACCCTCGAGGATGTCTATAGGATTTTGCACATACCGATCGATGGAGAGCTGATTCCATATGATCGAGATGGAGACAGGGAGGCGTTGAGACGGGTATTCCAGGATCCCGGGTTGGAGATGAGAGCAGGGCACGTGGCATGGGATACCATGACCGCGACAGGTTTAGCTTTGCCAGCTGTGATTGGAGGAGTTATCAGTGGGTTCTTGTGTCCTGACAGAGCTACATGGGGGTTGGCAGTGGGTTGGGGAGGAGCACTGGAGATACTGGTGACTGAGCACACCAGATATGCATGGGGGCCATGTGTCTTGGCACATTTATACTATGAGCTGCATCAGTTCGTTTATCACGGATCAGTGGGACTGGGCTGTGGAGTGACACTCCTACAGGTGTGGGCATATGAGCACCTTCCTATCACACGGCTGATTCACTTCAGAGGTAGAGGGCATGGACGGAGCTTTGTACACCTCTATGATATGATTACGTCACAGCCTCGGATTGGTTGGCTGGAGCACTGGAGGCGTGTTATAGATGATATTGACACAGTCATCTGGAGGTCGTACCTGGGGTGCGAGGAGTGGGAGGACGACGCCTTGGAGCTGCCATATACATTCAGGAGCAGATATCTGATTGGGCGGACGCCCTACATTTTGGAGAGACAACTGGTTGATAGGGTAGGTAGACAGTTCGGCCGGATCCAGAGGATGCCGCGAGGCTCGGGCATGTATGCCCGTACGGTCAGGGATCAGGCACAGTTCAGGCCATTGTTATCGTATGATCAAGCCGTCACACAGCTGACAGAGATGATACCCCTACCCTGGGATATGTGGTCGGAGGTTGAGGATGCAGGCATGGATGCAGAGTACTCCGCGTATTATGCAGAGTACTCCGCGTATTGGGCAGAGCATCCGTTTCCACAGTTGACAGATCCGGGAGAGCTGCTAGAGGGAGAGGTTGGAGGGGATGATGATGATGATGGTGGAGGAGATGGAGGTAGGGGTCGACGAAGGCGGAGGGGAGTAGTGGGAGAGAGGAGAGTGGCACCTCGGAGGGAGGGAGGACAGGAGGGACCAGCCCAGGTAGTGGTGAGAGGTCGCGGTGGAGTGCCCCTGCAGGTACCAGCAGCACAGGGACAGGTGCAGAGACAGGTGCCGGTACAGGCACAGGTACAGAGACAGGTGCAGGTTCCCCGGCATGTACAGAGACAGGCACCGGTTCAGGCACCGAGACAGGTACAGGGGGAGGCACAAGTACAGGCATCCGCAGAGAGAGAGCCACAGGCAGAGGCTGAGGGTGGAGATCCTGAGGAGGATGAGTTGCTAGAGCTGAGAAAGATCTGCCAGGGCCAGGCAGACGAGATCCAGGAGTTGGAGCGGGAGAGGGATCGTCTCAGGATCAGGCTCCGGGATACAGAGCGAGAGAGGGATCAGGCCATCCAGCGATATACTGAGGCTGAGACAGCTCTGAGGGCAGGGAGGCAGGCGGCAGAGGACGCAGGGGCAGGCTACGCATATGTCTTGCGAGCCGGAGAGGAGATTGGCTACTGGAGAGACCTGTACTATGGTGTAGTGCCAGCGGACCAGCGGGCGAGGAGCTTCCATAGACCATCGCGAACAGCGACGGCTACGGGAGGGAGTCGGAGGAGGCAGGCATCTAATGGTGGGGTTATGGGTCCTCCACCACCACCAGACAGGCAGGGGGATCCTGGAGCGGGTCCATCTACAGCTCAGCGTCCGTCGAAGCCAGGCGGCTCCGAGGGAGGGAGTTCATCATAGCCATAGAGGGCTCCCCTTTGTATCAGTATATGTACCATTTTTGTATTGTAGACACCTGCGGGTGATTTTGTAGCCATATGATTCTTTTGACATCATTGTATCATGACACATTTGATTATATATGAGATGATTCATCTTTGCGGCAGCTATATGCATGTGTACCTATGTGATGAGATGTTCTTATGTGATGCTTATGATATGGATGCAAATATGTATATGATGCAATGCAATATTTTATTTTATTTTGTTCGTTTATGTTTTATATGTGTATGCATGATGCAAATGTGAATGTATGTAATGCAGATGAATATGATAATGCAGATGTAAATTGTGCTAACAGGTGTTGTGTGCAGGATGTGATGTAGTTGTGATATCTATATGTATGTATGAGATGCTTATATGTGGTAATGTAGGTGCAGCTACATGAAATGCAAATGTTTTTGGTGTGTCATTATACTCAGTCATGTGATAGTAGGCTACGCGGACTTGAGAAGGACGATGGAAGTCAATCAAGAAAGGGGGATGAAAGATAGAAGATATGAACGTGAAAGAGCTTCTTGTGCGTTATCATCATTGAGCTTTATTATGGCAAAATAGGTTATGACAATCGAGGCATATGTTCGACCCAGAAAGTCATTGTACCCGTTTGCATGGAGATAAGACAGTCACAAACAAGGAATGCCCCAGTTCATACTAGACTCACAGTGTCCTCATATCCTTGGACAAGTCATAGCATTACTAAGAGACAATCCACAGACAGCAAATGCAAATAGGTGACGATACCCCATCCTCGCCTTTCTAGTCAAAGACATCCTGGAGATAGAATCTCTAGTCAAAGACATCCTGGAAAAGCTAAAAGACATGTCACCAAAAGATAAAATCAAAAGAAAACCAAGACTCGACACCAACATCCACTGTAGTCCTCAAGTTTAGTGTCTCTTGTCACTTGTATAAGTCTTATTTGATTATGGTCACAATGTTCACTTTCACAAAAGGGATAGATAGCACTGAACCATATGTTGTCTGAGTCTGTTGAAAGATTTGATTTTGTTGAAGCTCATTGTTGCTGCTGGCTCATCTGAAACTGGCTGAATCCATGAAACTGATACTTTATTGCGGAGAAGACGAAACTTTATTGCGGATCTGTGATGCAAATGTTTCTTTATTGCGGATTGTGCGCGGATAGACTTGAAGGAAGCCGGAAGAAACTGTACTCCTTGAAACATGTGATGTTCTCAGTTCCACACCCATCACTAGACGTAGGATTTGCCTTAGCCATAGATAGGGTCTGATTTGTTATGGATGGAAAGGGATATGAAAAGGGAGGTTTATTATGAATGGCTAACCAATCTTAGGTAGATCAATAACAAGCCATGATGGGAATAGGTAAGTTTATTATGGATGAATAGGTTGTGAATGTGTGCAAAGTGAAAGGATGAAAGTGAATCCTGAAGGAGAGAGGAGTAATGTCTCTACGCATGGCGCTGGTGACCCAGTTTTCACCATGGTACTTGCCCAGGGTGCCACCGAAGTGGTTTTCACCGTTGGACGAAATTATTTCTCTTTACTTTTTTCGATTTTTCAATTTTTTTGTGTCACAAAGCGCCTGTTTGCCAGGTTTTCACCAAGTAACGATTTTTTTGTTTTATAATTTTTTTTGTATTTTTGATTTATTTTTTTGATTTTTTTGTATTTTTGAATTAGGATATTCCAGAAAATTATGTGTAGAACCTGCGAAGGTGCATGCTGTTGATAGGATCCTCCAAGGGTTCACCTTCTGTAGTTGAGAGCTGATATGCCCCAGAGCCATATACTGCTGTAATAATGTAAGGACCAAGCCAGTTTGGTTCGAACTTGCCCTTCTTATCTCTGTCTTGCTGATTCTTGGGGTTTTCTCTGAGGACTAAGTCACCTACCTCAAATGTGCGAGGCTTGACCTTGTGATTGTAGCTGCGACTCATTCGTTGTTGGTAAGCCTTGAGATGATTAAAAGCAGTATGTCTTCGTTCCTCCAGCAGTTCTAGTTCTTGTAAGCGAGAGACCCTGTAATCTTCATCGTTGATTATGTTTCTCAAAGAGACTCGTAAAGAAGGTAACTCGACCTCAATAGGCAAGATGGCTTCAGCGCCGTGGACAAGTGAGTAAGGTGTAGCTCCTGTAGGTGTGCAGACACTTGTACGGTAGGCCCAAAGTGCAGGATTGAGTTGGATATGCCAGTTACGGCCAGCGTCGTCGATTGTCTTTTTAAGGATTTTGAGAATTGTTTTGTTAGACGCCTCAGCTTGGCCATTACCTTGGGGGTAATATGGTGTGGAAAAACGATGAGAGATATGGAAGCGGTCACAAAGTTCACGAACATCCTGATTTTTGAAGGGACGCCCGTTATCAGTAATAATGGAAGTAGGAATCCCGTATCGGCAAATGATGTAGTTCAGGATGAAGGTAGCAATTTGTTTCCCTGTAACTTGTGTGAGAGGCACGGCTTCAATCCACTTTGTGAAATACTCTGTGGCTGTGATAATAAATTTATGACCATTGGAAGAAGGAGGGTGAATCTTGCCTATGAGATCGAGTCCCCACTGACAAAAGGGCCAAGGAGATGCGAGTGGTTGTAGTTCTTGTGCTGGTGCATGTATGAGGTCTCCATGAATTTGACACTGCCTACACTTCTTGACAAACTGATATGAGTCTTTTTCCATAGTAGGCCAGTAATATCCAGTCCTGATGAGTTTCTTGGCCAAGGTAGGACCACTAGTATGCGGACCACATATCCCTTCATGCACTTCTCGTAACGCAATCTGAGCTTCGTCACTCTCTAAACATCTAAGAAGGGTGCCATCTAGACCTCGTCAGTATAGGATATCAGCTAGAATGACGTATCGAGAGGATTGGCGAATGAAAGTGCGGCGTTGGTTGTTCGATAGATCGGTAGGTAAGATATTGTCGCGAAGGTATGTGAATATGGAACCATATAACTGGGATTCAGGACCAACAACGCATATCATTTCAGTAGGAGTGATCTCGTATGAAGGAATCAACAGATTATCTACCAGGAACTCATAGCAGGTCTCATTTTGTGGTAGATCAATGAGCGAAGCAATCGTAGCCATGGCATCTGCAGCACGATTCTGTTCTCTTGGTATCTACTCAAAATCTATCTTTGTGAAGTGTTGTTTCAAATCATCTACCAGTTGTTTGTAAGGCATTAGCTTTTCATCTTTTGTTTGGTAATCATCAGTTGCTTGACGGATGACCAGTTGAGAATCCCCAAAAACGCGAAGTTCTTGGATCTTCCATTGAACTGCAATTCTTAATCCAGTTGTTAATGCCTCATATTCCGCTATATTGTTGGTGCAAGGAAATGATAAGCGGTATGACTTTGGTATAGAATCGCCTTGGGGGGTTATAAAGAGAATACCCGCTCCTGCTCCATGCTGTGTGTATGAGCCATCAAAGTATAGTTGCCATGGCTTCACATGTGATATTGTTAAAATTGCTTCATCTGGAAATTCTGACTGTAGAGGAACATCATCTATCATGGGAGCATCTGCCAATTGATCTGCAATTGCTTGTCCTTTTATTGCTTTTCTGTCTACGTACTCGATGTCAAATTCACTCAGAATCATTACCCACTTGGCCAGCCGCCCAGTAAGTGTAGCTTTGTTGAGAAGATATTTTAGTGGATCAATTCTGGCAATCAACTTAGTCTTGTGAGTGAGCATATAATGGCGTAATTTTAGTGAAGCAAAGACCACAGCGAGACAGGCACGCTCGATTGGTGTGTAATTTAGCTCATATCCCACCAGTGTGCGACTGATATAGTATACTGCTTTTTCCTTGCCGTCAGGTATTTGTTGTGCTAAGAGTGCCCCCAGTGCCGTTGGAGTAGCTGATATGTAGAGTAACAAAGGTTGATCTGGAATTGGTGGCATCAAAACTGGTGGGTTCAAAAGATAGTCTTTGAGTGCCTGAAAAGCATGTTGACAGTTCTCATCCCATTTGAACTTGATGTTTTTGTGTAGCAGGTGCTGGAAAGGATTACACTTATCTGCAAGTTTTGCTATGAATCTTCGTATGGATTGGAGTCTCCCTTGTAAAGATCGAAGTTGACTGATATTCCTCGGTGGCGGCATGTCCAAGATAGCCTTGACTTTTGCTGGATCGGCCTCGATTCCTCTTTTAGACACAATGAATCCTAGGAGCTTCCATGAGGTTACTCCAAAGACACATTTCTTTGGATTTAATCTTACTTTGTATTTTTCCAGCCGATCAAAGACAACTGAAAGTATGTCCAAGTGTGTATCTTTGTCTATTGATTTTCCCAAGAGATCATCAACATAATCTTCCACTGTTATGTGCATGAGATCATGAAAAATAGTGGTCATCGCTCTTTGATAAGTAGCGCCTGCATTTTTCAGTCCAAAAGGCATGACATTCCAACAGAAGGTTCCCCATGGACAAGTGAATGATGTTTTATGTTGATCTTCAGGCGCAATCCTAATTTGATTATATCCAGAAAATCCGTCCATTAAAGATAGCATTTCATGACCTGCTGTGAGATCAACGATCAAGTCAATGTTTGGTAATGGGAAGTCATCTTTCAGACAAGCTTTGTTGATGTCTCTGAAATCTGTACATATCCTTATGCTGCGATCTAGTTTACTGACAGGTACTAGATCGGAGATCCATTCGGGATAATCAATTGGGCGTATGAAACCGACATCCAATAATTTTTCCAGCTCTGCCTTGACTAGTAATGCCACTTGCGGGTGCATTTTCCTTAATTTCTATTTTACTGGCTTTGCCCCCGGTTTGACTGTCAAATGATGCATTACCAGATCCGGATCTAATCCAGGCATATCAGCGTATGACCATGCAAACTTGATTTGTCGTTTCTTGAAGAAGCTTATGAATTTTGCCCTCTCAGACTTTGTCAAGGATTGAGCCAGGAATATGTTGTGTGGAACCTCTTCCGTACCAATGTTTGTCTTTATAGTCTCCTCTACCAACATGGATGATTTTTCCTCATATGATGCTGGGAGAATGTCGAGCCTTCCATCTTCGGGTGCCTCAGAGAGGTTTTCGCCCTCAGATACGTCCTTTCTTTTTACTTTTTTGGAGTCAGATAGCGCCACAGTGTGGTTTTCGCCATAAGACCCTTGATTTGTTCTTATTTTCACATTTTTGCGACTAGAAGGCCCGACACCCTCACCAAAATATGCCATGTTGTTGAGTTCTATGGTGTATCCTTCTTTGTGGTCTCCAGGGGGGAGATCATCTCGTATGCCAAGATAGTCGATAATAGCTTCGTCATTTTGAAATGTATCAAATTGTGCTGGTCCTTCATGATACCAGTCAATGAGTTGGGGGTGAACAAGGGGAAGTTCTTTAGTGTTTTCAGAGTTTGCAGGGCGAAGAGTGAAGATGTGGTTATATTCGGGTATGTCAAGACAATCGTCGAGGTCATCGATGGCACTCTCCTCATCAGTTTCGATCGTGAGCGAATCCAAATTATCGTCACTAGTAGCGCCTTCAGGGACAGGTGTCCTCATCCTATGCGATTTCAACCTAGGACCTTGAAACAAAGACTGTGGGCTATCCTTATGGGTTGGTTCTTGACCAACTCTGAACTTTTTGTAAAATTCCTCCTCTTTTGTGGGTTCATCTGGTTCTCTGAATGTCTCGGTGAGCTCATAGTCACTGGAGGATTTGTCTGAACCCCATTCCCACTCATTAGAATCTGTGGAATAGCAGTCCTCTTGTTGAATTTCGGCAACTTTGATTCGCAATGCCTCTTTTGTTCTTTTATTGTGTATCTTGGAATTCAGAAAACCAAGTCCCTTTGAGCGTTCCCTTCTTGTAGTTAACTCAGGTTGTAAGGGCTCCATGACGCCTTCTTTGCGTAACCCGAGAGGGCTTTTTCCATCATACCCGAATCTTTGCAGAATTTTGAAGCCTTTGCCATAGTTCTCACAGGGTATAATAATCTGATCATGTGTGTCATCTTCAATGTCTTTATAGAGCATTTTGTATAAATCTTCCTCTTCCAGTTCGCCCC
>NC_081409.1:174082252-174132252 GCF_030272615.1 Cryptomeria japonica
TATTCTACTTGATTTGATCAATCTCTTCTGTCATAGCATTTATCCAATCTTCACTGTTAAATGCCTCTTTCACTATTCTCGGTTCAAATTCAGATATCAAACATGTGTTCTGTCTCAGTTTGTTCCTTGTCATCACTGGATCATCCTTATCTCCTATAATTTGGCTTCGTGCATGATGTCTTCTGACATACTTGGCTAATACAGGCTCGGTAGGCTCTGTATGATCTTCTTCATCACTCTGTTACTGGATATTCTCTTGATTTTCTTCAACAGTCTTCTCGGTAGGACTTCTCGGTTGAACATAGACAAATTCATCATAGCATTCTAGATCCTTGGAATCATTTCTTTCTGCAAATTCATCAATTTTCACATTTGCACTTTCTACTATTTTGTGAGATGATTTGATCAGACATTTAAATGCTTTGCTTCTAGAAGAATAACCCAGAAATGTTCCTTCTTCACTTTTCTGATCAAACTTGCCATTTCTATCATCTTTATGAACATAGAATCTACTTCCAAAGATTTTAAAATAACTAACATTAGGTTTCTTATCATACCAGATTTCATATGGTGTCTTCAAAGTACCTTTCTTCAATTGAACTCGGTTCAAGGTGTAAATTGCAGTGCTTATTGCTTCTCTCCAAAATGTTTGTGGCACCTTCTTTTCAATCATCAGTGTTCTAGCACAATCCACAATAGATCTATTTCTTCTCTCAGCTATTCCATTCTGCTGTGGAGTTCTCGGTGCAGAGACTTGTCTTTTAATACCATGATCATTGCAGAATAAGTTGAACTCATCAGATGTGAACTCTCATCCTCTATCTGATCTAAGACATTTCAGTTGTCTTCCTGTTTCATTTTCAACTCTTGCCTTGTACCATTTAAACATTTGAAAAGCTTCTGATTTTTGTTTTAAAAACATTACTGACATCATCCTTGAATAGTCATCCACAAATAATATGAAATATTTATCAACATAATAACTTTGAACTTTCATAGGACCACAAAGATCAGTGTGGACAAGATCCAAAATTACCTTAGAAGTGTAAGACTTACTTGTAAAGCATGATCTTGTCATCTTACCCATCTGGCATCCTCCGCACATAGCATTCTCAGGTTTTTCAAGACTCGGTATACCTCTTACTCGGTGCTTCTTACTTATTTTGATCAGATTATCAAAATTTACATGACAAAACCTTTTATGCCATAACCTGGTATCATCAATCTTTGCATACAAACACTTATTATAAGTTGAGTCAAGGTGAAATGTGTTACCTTTCGTTTGTGTCCTGGTAGTAGCTAACTTTCCATTCTTGTCATGAACTTTGACAATTCCCTTCTGAAATTCTATTCGGTAACCCATGTTGTTTAGCTGTGCTACACTCAACAAATTGTATTTCAAACCTTCAACCCAATAAACATCATTGCATCTTGCATTATCAAGAAGTGTTATAGATTCTGTACCTCTTACCAGACATGGTGCATCATTACCAAATCTAACATAGCCTCCATCATAATCTTCTAATGTAACAAACTTGTGTTTATCTTCTGTCATATGATGTGAGCATCCACTATCTATAATCCAAGAATCATTAGTGTTTATGTGAGATATTAGGGCTTTTTCTTCATACCTTTCTTCATTTGATCCATCTTTGATAGCCACATAAACTACTTCCTCTGTATCAGTTTCATCTGATTTATATTCATTGGATTCCTCATCAGCAATTAAGCATGTCTTTCTATCTCTTCTTCTGAAGTCTCGATGTCCTCTGTAGTGATTATCTTTCTGTCTGTCATCTCGGTAATCTCTCTTTTCAGTAGATTCTTTGTCAGGATAGTTAGAAGCCATATGTCCTATCTTATCACAATCGAAACATTTCAAAGGTAGTTTTCCTTTATACTTACCTTTGCCTCTCGGTAACCTTTTGGCTAATAGTGCTTCAAACTCTTCTTGCTTTCTGATTTCTTCATGCAGTTTGTGTAAATTTCCTCCATGTTTTTTCGAAATCTTTCTCTTGCTCCACTGTGATCTCTTTCAGAGTACTTATACTTTCTTTCATTGTAATCGTTAGATTTATCAAGATGAAAAGAACTAAATGCAGATTCAACTTTATTTACCGAAGATCCACTGTTATTAAAGTTACTTAACTCAAATGCATGTAGCTTACAAATAGTAGCATCTAAAGAACTGGCATATTAGGTACAAACCTCAATTCATTGATTGCAAAGACTCGGATTGCATAAGCTGGTAGAAGGGTTCTTAACAACTTACTTGTTATATCCTTTTCTTTAATAGTTCCACCTGCTCCTTTGATTTGATTGACTATCTCCTTTAGTCTTGTACTGTACCGAGTTATGTTCTCACCTTCATTCATCCTCATAGATTCAAGTTGTCCTCTTAGACTATCTACTTTTTCTCTTTGAACATGTTCATCTCCTCCATATACTGATATGAGCTTATCCCACATTTCCTTTGCATCATTGCAGCCTTCTAGATCATTAAACTATGAATCGGTCAATACAAATGTTATTTCAATCATTGCTTGAATATGTTCTTGCTTTGCCTTTATCTCTTCCATAGTCAATCGATAGGTGCTCGGTGAAACAAAATCATTCTCCAGATAGTATACATCATATTCTCCAACTCCTGATAGATGTAGCTTCATTCTTTTCTGCCATGTAGAGAAACTTGACTTGTTCAGCTTCGGTGCATCTCTCTTATACATCTTTGGATCTTTAACTCAAGTGCCTTTAAATGTTTCTTCCGGAGTCCAAAGCTCTGATACCAATTGATGGTTTTGATACTTAATATAAGTACAGATCCAATAACCAACAAGATAAGTGGGGGGGGGGGGTGAATCATACAAACTTAAACATCCATAAAAACATCAGATTCAACCTCGGTAACATATAATTCAGTAATAAAACCCAAAACTATCAAACATGCAAACTCAAAAGCATATAAACATCATAAACCTCATAACACCAAATTTAACGTGGAAACCCAAATAGGGAAAAGCCACTGTGGGATTTTGGACCCACTAAGAAATATACTCTTCTAGAGTATGCTCGGTTAAAAGCAAATCCTATTAAAGATTACAAACACATTGCTAGATGTGACCCGGTTAAGGGATTTCCCTCAGATCTGTCAGGATCTTCACCTTGTTAGAAGTGACCTTGTTAAAGGATTTCAAACACTCAATCTGAATGTCACATTGCTAGAGGGTTTTACAAATAAGACTGTTAAATCCACTCGGTTAAGAGATTTTGTGTCACTTTCAAAAAACAACAGTAATAAAAATCTATTTGCAACTTCACATCTAAAATGCTAAAGCAGATTCTTATTTGTTCAATACAATCTAGACATAGAACTAATCTTGTCCATCTGCTGGGCTTCTATACTCTGTTATTCAAACAGGTCTTCAAGCTTTTGTGCTCGGTAATCACTATGTAGCAACCCTGTGCATACACTTGTCCGCATACATTGTTTATCAATAGTTTCCTATTAATAAATAATTAGGTAACTGCATAATCTCCTTGATCACATTTCCCATGATCAATCATAGCCATCAGATCTTCAATCTTGTCTAGGTTCAATGCATCTTTCAATTTGAAAATGTTTTACGCTGCTTTGGAACTTGCATATTAGTCTTGGAACTTGCGATAGGGTATTGCGGTTCAATCTGAGTTGTAGATCTTCATGCCGACTTTCCATTGCCTTAGATTCATTAACAAACTTCATGCACGACATACCAATCATTTAATCAGTTCCAGCTCATCAGCTTCCTTCATTAAATACTGCATGTAAACATTTAATGCATTCTGTTATAGCTCGGTTACAACACGGTAATAACTCGGTGAATACTAAACTTCACTCGGTAGACATTCTACATTCATTAACCGATACCGATAACCTTAGGGTTTACCAACTAGGTTCCTTAGGGTTTACCGACTAGGTTCTTTGCTTGATAACATAGTATAGTATTAACCTTTACAATTTACAACATATGTATGATGTTAAAACAATCTAAAACATCATGATCTCATCATTGTCTAACTCGGTACTAGTTGCCCATTGAATACCTTATTCATCCCCTTATTCATCATATTCTTTCTGTGTCTTTTACCGACATCTATAAATTCTTCAAATCATACTTCTCAAGATATGGCAACATCATACTGAATTAGAAAATATATTTCTTGACATCAATGACAAAATAATAATATCAAGATAGTAAAATATCTTTAATCAGTTATATCCATAATCATCAACAACCTTTTCAATATCCTTATGAAATGCCAACAATCTTTCATTGTCTTTTATAATGCAATATTGCCAACACTTGATCTTTAGCTCTATGCAGATCTATGATGATTTTATATAGGATATTTCATGGAAACTGAACTCTAGGTATACCGTCTTGAAAATTATGGGGAAGCATCCCTGTGTGGAAGATTGTGCCCTATTTTAGGTCTTCTTTCACGATTTTTTTAATTGAAAGTATGTTTTGGATAATAGTCATTCGTTATATGAAAAATAAAGTTTACTTATGGTTCTATGTTGTCCCTTGTTGTATCTTGGTATTGTGAGAATCACCAATATCTCAATTTGGTTACAGTGTCAAAATCTTCTTTTAATTATGATGAACTCTTTGCTCATTGAAGCCCTTCTCAATAGAGTCAATAAAATGCACGATGGTTAACTTCTTTGATCCTTTATCATACTTGGTTATAATTAACTTTTCATATGATTCACGGTTACAATATATAAACAATAAGGGCCTTTTAGAGAATTGTTTTATATTTAACTAAATGGGGTACAAAACTATGGGTTGCAATATAAAATATATTTCAAATCTTTGTTTTGCTAAACTCCAAAAAGGGGTTTACAAAATGACATTTCTAATCTCAACTTTTTTTGACGAAATCAAAGGATTTGTTTAATAATTTTTGCAAACTTCCTTTATCACTATGGTTGTTGGGTTTGTTTCTATGAATAAATTGCTTTGTCTTGTGTGGTGGACTTTTTTTCTCTAGTGGTTTTCCAAGGAAATCATCAAACCTCTAAAATTATTGAAATTTCTCATCAGGACGATTTCCATCTTTCTAAAGATGAGGATATCCTCCATGTTTGATATCAACAGGATATTTTTAGTTTTAATGATTCCTTGGTTCATTAAGATGAATTTATTTTCTCAAACATCACCAATATAACCTAGACTAAGAGTAATATTTTTATAAAACATTAGTAAAATCGATAAGTGACCAAGTATGAAATCCGAGGTTAAAAAATATAAAATGGAAGCCCAAGGCTCGAATGGAAAGGCCTCTCAATGGATCTCTTGATGCACTCCTTACCAAGAGAAAATGAAAGGGAAAAAGTGAAGTCTTTTAGGCCTTTGACATCTGTGAAAAGTTACTTTTTCTTGACTTTTTTGGAGGGATGACTTGTTAACATGTTACCTGTAGTGAGCTTCATCTTTGTGGACTTCCTTTCTCTTCTTCTTTTCTCTGCATTTTTCAAATACCCATCATCTCTATTTGGTATGCCATTTTATATGTGAGTGGACCCTCCTTTTACAAATTGTCCATAAAAAAATTACCTATAAATATAAAATTATAAAAAATTATTTAAAAAAATCAAAATCAGTATATTACTAAATGCATGAATGGAAATTCGGAGGGCAAGAAAATATAAAATGAAAATACGAAATATTTGTTTTAAAAGAAAAAGAAAATAACGTGGCATTCAAAAGCTACATAACTAGTTACACATCATCATGAATGGTTTCTTGTCTCTTTAAAAATTCATTGATTGCTATAATGTGAATGATGCATTATGTTTTTATCACTTCTTTCAAAGGTATGTGGGCCCAAGATAAATGTGTAAGATACATTATTGTTGTGAGGATTTTTGTGACACTGAGTTATTATCACTTGTATTTAAAAGTACAAGTGCAAGGAATGAATTAATTTGAAGCAAATATGTTGTAATTTATATAGGTATTGCATCATTGAGAACCTATGTATTTGTGATAAATAGTGTGAGAGACAATGTAAAATCCAACATGTAAATTTGATAGATGTATAATAATGTAGTTTAAGGAAATGTTTATATGTCCACAAGTTATCACCGCCCCTACTATAACTATATAACACCTCTCACCATAATACAAATTTCATATTAATACTTGTAAATATATTAAAAAGGAAACTAGTATAGATATCCTGAATACATCTATTTAGAAAATGCGTAGAGATATCAGTTTAAAATTATTTTATTTGATATTTTTATAATTAATTGGTGACCATTGCAATTGTTGATCCATATGATTTAAAGAGAGATTTGTATGTATACAGATTTTCACCATCCCCATTAAATTCTATAATACCTCTCAACATAATAAAAAACTAATATAATCACTTTTTATTATATTAAAAAATAAACTATAAATATTCAATTCTAATTCTAACAAACAAGATTTGAGCTATACACTTGATTTATTTTAATTACCTCAAAAAGTATAGAATACATTTTTACCTAAAGATTTTGTTTCTAACATAAATAGATTTATATATTTTTTACTTTAGAGCCTTGTTCACCATTAAAGCTACTAACTTGGAAATAATAATTAATCATGGGGAGCTTTTCTCATATAGCCTCCCATAATTGTAACTACTCTAGTCTTATCATTTCCAATGATCGATGGGAAGATTTCTCGTAATTCTTTGATGTCTAAGGAAATCAAAACTGCCTGTTAGTTTTGCGTGTCATTCTATACAATTTTGCAAGAACACCCACGAGAGGAGAATTTATGTATGTTGTAGGTTCAAGCATGCTAGATTTGGTCCTGAGGTCTACAAAACGGTCATATTTATCTGGTCCCCCCACTATTGCCCCAATTAATGTGTTTGGATTGGAAGAATCTTTGTGAAACCAGTTCATGAAACCTTCAATGCATTTGATCTTCGTTGGTTGTTGATGAATGGAAACTACAGATGCTCCTCTGTGATGTGGTTGCCTTGGGTATTTGGAACCGTATCCTACCATATATGAAATGCGGAGAGGATTCCTTCCTAATAAATAATCAATCTGCAAAGGATATGATTAAGATTCGTTATATTGTATGCTCCAAAATACAAATACAAATACATGTAGTGTGCTTACTTGTAGCTTTGCGAAGCCCATAACGTCGCTGGGTTTAAAGAGAGTGTTGCCGCATGACAATGTTTGCTTCTTAGCTGATAGTAAATCACTGTATCTTGCCAGACAAAATTGCATTTACCAAAAATCCCACCATCCTACATAAAATAAAATAACAAATTATAGTCTTAGAGGGAATTATTTCCACAAACGACACACAATCTCACTGTGAAAAACCCTGCATATAGATCGGAGATTAGACTTTTCTCTCCTAAACATAACAATAAATAGAATAACAAAAGTTCTGCTGGCAAGAGAAGCAAATACAATCACTCATTGCTATAGATATGACAAAAAAGTTGTCAATTTTCTTCGTATTGATTAACATGAATATATAAGCATTGGTCGCGAGATTGATTTCTAGCCAAACCTACACGGGATGTACAACTATTAAATTGCCCCTAGGAAACACCCATCATTATGACATATGCATATGGAGGGACAAGGTTACTTGCATCACCTCAATTATGATTTTATGTTGAGACATTACTTCTATTAATGGCACATGATTCAGGAGGCTTCTCTAAGAGATTACACCTATTATTCTTTCCTTGCCTTCTTCACTCAAATTCTCACTTTCTTGCCCTTGGCAATCCAAAGGATGGACCTGATTGTATACCTGGGTTTTATTCTCAAGTAAATGTCTTTTGTAGGAGAAGATGAATGAAACAAGGATGAGAAGGGTCTTCTTCTTCTAGGTTGCCAATGTTCTAGAGGCCATACAAGAAGTTTTGGGTCTTAACTTCATCTAAGTAACGACAAGGCATCAAGTTAGTACAAATATTTCTTCTACAATTGTTAGCAACATTCTTATTATCATAGAAGACAAGGAAATGGCAAAGGCATTAGGGAAGTTTTATGTCTGGTACAAATTTAGAGTCAAGTTTAATAAAAAAATTGTTAAATCAACTCCTATCAAAATTTCCTTAATCCCATTCACATGCTCGGAGTTTAGGGGCATTTCTTGGACATCGGTCTGGTCTATAGTATCGAGGCCCAATTGTTGGCTCTCTTCAAGGTGGTGGCATTTCAAGGATTCACTAAGAGTGTGATAGAATCATATAATGCTACCATGGATTTTATGACACTCGGCACTAAAAAAAAATCATATCCTTAGAAGGAACAATAAACATGGCGAATGCTACACAAGCCATAATGCTCTTGTACAGAAATGTTGGTCTAGTAAAATACAAAGATGGTTCTTAAAATTGTCAATTTGTAGTGTCTGGTAGTTTTACTTGTTTAAATGCTAGAATTTTTTTTGGAATATACTTGCATGGGTGACCTATGTAGAATGTGTTTTGTTTTCATAACCATATATATCAAAGATTTCTATATAAGTTTGCTAGTCTCTTTAGAAGTTGAAAATCGCAATTCATCATAAGATATATATGTGAATTGGTTGAATGAGAATAACTTCCAATCATGTAAAGCTAGTCTTCCTTACAAACAGTCATGACTTGATTTTTGATGCAATTTCTCAAAATAAATAAAATGAGAGAGGGTCCTTAGCCCTCTCTCGATTAATAAAAAATGAAACAAAATAAAATATAAAATATTTTCACTAATTTAAAGTTTGGAGTGAGAACCTTGCGTTTACTGCCCAACAGGTTTCAATAGTTAGAATGTGACTGCTTTGTAGAAAGTATGAGTTTTCATTGAACTAGGTTGTGTTACAAAATCAATCAGAAGATAATAAGCTTTTTGTGGGAGTAATTTTTTTTTAAAGTTAGAGATCTTTGTTTATCTAGTAAAGCCAATACCAAGAGAGATTAAGTTGTTGCCTAATGCACAAAGACACAGGGGTTCTAACCTCAACAAGATATGATCTTGGATCATCTGTAACAAAACAAGGTTGCTTGAACAACTGATTTTAACACATTTATGATAAACATAATGCTAGTATCCTTAAAGTTAGAGGTTTGAAAACTAAAATTTTAACCAAAATCAAAGCCCCAAAAGTACTTTCTCTATAAAATAGGAAAAACTAAAACTTTTAATCTAACAAAAGTAAATGGAGAACAATTTAAGCACAACAATAGTCCAAATATGTGTGCATCACTCTACGTCCGACATACAAAATTCAAAAGAAACTCTCCAACGAATTTTCTATCTAGACCATCTGAAATCAACAAATAAATTGGTAAGTCTCTCAGTCCCAGTCACAACATAAAAAAAGAAAAAAACAATAAATGCAAGATAGAAGAGAAGCATGCGAGAAATAATTACTGTAGAGTCAATATTTCTGCAGTCCTTTAAAGGAAAATATTGGTTGCAAGGTAAGGTTTGTTTTCAGATGTGGGTCAAGGAGTGTTTCAACTCCTTGAAAGTTGTTTTCCAGATAAAATTAAAAAAATTTATGACTTGTGTACAGAGCGAATTACCTCAAGGTTCTACATAGTTTGTCATGTTGTGAATGATGCTAATGAGAAAAAATGGACAAAGCTTGTAAGAAAATTTTATAAAACTGTATCACGACAAAAAAATTTAAAATGAGGCCAACCAAAACATATATTCCTATAACAACCACTTCAATCTATTCACAACAAATGAAATTTAAAAATATTGGCGGTTCTAGAGCTACATGCTCTAGATATAGAATAAGTTAGAAGTTAGGTTGTATGCAGTGGAGATAAGGATAAAATATATTGCAGGCAGTGGAGAAACACAAAGTGAAAGATTTAAGAATGAAAATTCTAGTGTGAGACATTACACCCTAGCAAGAACTTTCCCAAAAATAATAGAGAGATGTAAAATAAATTAACATCTTAGATTAGGATTTTAATTTGATTTACATATTCTTCTTTCAAATTGTTTATATTTCTTGTTTTCTAACTTTAATGCTTACAATTAGAGCTGAGTTAAACTCATATGCACAATTTTGTTTTGTAGAAATATTGGACTAGCTCAGTATACATTGAATTCAGGAGCAATGAATATCAATTCTCCAATTCATGGTCAAACAAATTTATCACTTGAGTTTTCAAAGGAAGCATTACAAAGAAACACATATGATCATGTTGTTTTATCTTTGTTGAGCATATTTGTGGCACTGACTTTAGTTATAGGTGGAAAAGGGCACAAAACTAGATCAATTTCGCACTTGTCTCAAGTTCAAATAGGTCAATAATTGCACGAAATTTCTTCTCATCTCATTAATATAGTTTTGCTAGATGCAAATGTCAGAGATTTCACTTTTGTGATTTGTGAATGGAGTATGGGTATATCAATCTATGTTGTGAAGAATCGACTTAGGTAATGGGAAATTTCTTCAATTAATACTCAATTTAATTATTACTTTTTTTAATAAAAAAAATTAAGCCTATAATTTTTAAAAATTTTATACATATTAAAAACTCGTTATTTTAAACCATGTAATTTAGATTTTAAATGATTAATATATGTTTATATTTATTTGTTTAGATATACATTTTTGATGTTTATAATATTCAACAAATTGTAAATAAATTATTTTCAACTTTTTTGGTGAATTATAATTTTCTACAATTTAATTTAATTTAATTTTTTTGGTGAAGGAGATATGTTAATTCATTTATACTTAGCATTAGTACTCAAGTATATTTATGTCTCTCTTTGTAATTTAAATTGATATCTCTTGACATATTTAACATAGATATTTTTAAATATAGGTATGGTAGTTACAAGTATAAAGAGAGATGTAAAATAAGTTAGCATACACGTCTTTAAAGAAAGTTATGTAAAACATATACTAAAGTTTAATTAAATTTGTATTTATTAGTCTATGTATGTATATACAAATATAGACAAAGACTAAAGTTTTCTATCAACTTTTTACTTTATGTTTACATTAATAATAATGCCTTGAAAAATAAAAACCATCTCCAATGTTTGCTAGGCGGTGGAGATAAAATTTCTTCGAAAGGCCAAAACCTAAATTTCTCATTGGACCATACAAAATTTCTCTTGAGGAAAAAATAACATTTGATTTGTAAAATTTGGTGAATAATGGGTTAATGGTAGAGGAGGCAAGATAAAAATTAATGCGATTGTGGATGCATGAAATGTTAATGTTGCCTCAACTATATGATCTATTTTTGATTTAATAATTTTTCCGAGTAGATGAGCAACATGCAAGGATATGGCAAGGGTATGTGTTGCTAGGATATGCCTCTCCATTATTTCAAATTTTAGTCACTTTTTCAATTTCCATCATATTGGAATCTACACGCAACCCTTTAACAGTGGCTACGTTATATTGTAGAGTGCATGCAAGTTCAAGCGCTAGTTGAGTATTAAACTCTCCTAATTTCTAGAAATAGTCAAGTGACCCTGCATTTACTAACTCATCTCTACAATTGTGGGCATGGTTGAGCAGCGTGTGAACCAAAGGTTATTTCCTTATAGGATCTCCACCCATCTATCAATTTGCAAATTTTGGTAATAAGATAACTTCTCCTAAAAAATCCACGCTAAATTCCTTGCACTAGACGCTTCCTTACCCAACTTTGCTTTCTGGTTTAGTCAAAATCAACGCTTGTCTAAATTCTATATTTGGTGTTTGTTTCCAATTCTTTCAAAATACTCAACAATGTATAAAGTGGAGAAAATAAAATGGCGTAAATTGAGAAGCCAAAATTCAAAAAAAATATTTTGATATTAATAAGGAGTGAGGAATAATTATGCTAGAAAATTTGTGTATCTTGCTGTTTTTTCACAACCAAAAAATTATCATTCAAAATGAATCGAACAATTGGTAAAAAAGTTGGCATGCAAACTAATGATTGGCATAAATAGTTGTGACAAGGCTCACCCCCAACTTAAGGTAAGCTAAGTGTCCACATGTGCGATATGATAGGGTCAAGTACATTAATTGGGGAAGAGCATGGAGAATCTCTAGTAATAAATCATTAAAAAAAAAATTAAATAGTTATCATAATTGATGAACAATGGGAAAATGAAAAGTTGGAGTCTCATTATATTATATATTTGTTCTAGATAGACTTACTTGAGAACACTATCTACTTTTGATATGCTTTCTTCCCGTGTGCTATCTTGTATGGTCATCACATGTCTCTATCCTAGATAGAACAGTTTCTATTCTAGATGAAAACAAATCTTTCAATATAAATGTACATCTCATTAAGCTAAATCCTCCATTAAATTAATACATTAAGCTATTTATTTAAATATTTCTGTTCTCTCATTATTGTCTCAGTTTGACTATACATGTGCTTGACTTATGTGACTTTCTAATATTAGTGATATATTCAAAGGTTCCAGCCAATCTCAAAAAAAATAATTTTCACTTTTAAATATGCATTGCCAACTGTAAGCTGGTCAAAGATGAGTGCAATATTATAAATGAAAAATAAATATGGGAAAATGGAATTAAGAGGGAAAAGGTGTTTAGTATAGGCTGGTCAGCAATGGCTAATGTAGGAAATTTTAGTAGTTAAAATAATGGATTTGTTATGTAGGGCAAGAGCTTAAAAAAAATGAAAATTCAATACGGTGTTAAGGAGTAAATAACGCAAGGCTAAGAGTGAACTGAGTTGAATTTAAGGCAATGAGTCACATGGAAGTGATTGCGGATTCATTATTGATTGTCTGCAACAGTTGCATCTTTGATGAATTATTACTTGACATGATTACTAATTTGTTCCGGAAAATAATCTGGTCTAGCATTTTCTATTTTTTATAGAATAATACGCTGAGACTAAAATGATCGTGGAGAGGTCGGTCTAAAACTTTGTCTCCCCACTGAAAAAACTGCAAGGACTCTAGTTAAAATTTTCTATCCTTAGTTCAAGATACCTCTCTAGAGTCTCCCTTTTGATAAAAGAGACGTTACATCTATATTGATACACAACACTAAAGAAATGCTTCAAAGCTATATTAGATATATAGTGATTTTAAAATCATAAATTTAGAAAATAGCCCACGTTAGACATATGGTTAAATTTTAAAGTTGAGGTTGTGTTCTCCTTGTACACATGGGGAGAACATTTCTCATTCTCTCCTTTTTCCTCCCCTTCATTAGAACTTGGAATCAACCCTACCTTTTCTCTCTTAGGGATATTAAGGACACGTTGCCTTTTGAGCCCCTTGATCTTAAGATCTATGATGGTTGTATCTAAGATATGTCTTGGAAAATTGAATCTAAGTCTATTATCTTGGAAATTATGGGGACTCGTCCTTTTGTGAAAGATTTTTCATTTCATTCCAAAAGAATTTGGTTAAACATCAAGACTCTAATGGTTACGTACTTGATTGTGCCCTCTTTTTGGTCATCTTCCACTATTTTCTTAATTGCAAGTATGTTTTAGATATTGGTAATTGGTTTTATGGAAAATAAAGTTGTCTTATGGCTCTATATTCTTCTCTCTTTGATCTTGCTATCATGAGAATCACTAATATCTATTAGAAATCTACTTGATTGTCCCAAAAATTTTGAACTAGTGCTTGGATTGTGTTGGAAATGGAGATTTGTCAACTTAGTGTCTTGATTTATAACTTGCAATCAGATTTGTTATCAAACAACACACATATAATACAAAAAGTTATAAAGACAATTCCAATCATAATCATAATAATCATAAACACCTGTGATTTTTCTTTGAGGATTTACGCAATGACTCATCCATGCTATGAAGCCCACGAGAGATCATATAAGGTGCTTTCAGCCTATCCATCAAGTATATGTATATGTATGCATATATATGTATATGTATGTATATATGTATAGATATATGTATATATGCACACACACAGATATATGTATGTATGTATATATATGTATATGTATATATATATATATGTATATGTATGTATATATATATATGTATATGTATATATATGTATGTATATATATATGTATGTATATATATATATGTATATATGTATGTATATATATATATGTATATATGTATGTATATATATATATATTTAGGTATATATGTATGTATATATATATATATATATTTAGATGTATCTATGTATGTATATACACACACACACACACACATATATATACATATAGACATACACATATATACATTTATATACATATGCATATACATATACATATACACAGATGTACATATATATATATACATATGCATATATATGTATATATACATATGTATATATGTATTTATATATACAAATATACATATATACACATATACATATATATATACATATACATATACATATACATATACATATACATATACATATACATACATACATACATACAGACATAGATACATACCAATGGGTGTGTGTATGTATACATATACATATACATATACATATATATACATATACATATACATATATGTATGTATATATGTATGTATGTATATGTATGTATGTATGTATGTATGTATGTATGTATGCATGTATGTATGTATGTATTTATGTATCAGAATTCATTTATTATTCAAATTAAGTAATGATTTTATGTAGTTCAGTTAAGTTATTTGTAGTCTACATAGACTCTCCATTTACCACCTTTTTTTGGGAAATATTACAAGTGGTGAAATTCACTCACTATCAAAGATAGGATAAATAAATCTTTCATTTTAAACAATATTTGTAGTTTTGTCTTACCTATTTCCTTAGTTGTGGGATTCATCCTTCTCTTGGGTTGCCTCATTGCCCTACATAGTCTTCCTTTATGTATATTTTGTGAGTACATATATTTGGATTAAGTCCTTTCATACTAATATAATCCCGAGCAAAAGCATCTTTATGTTCTTGTAACAAAGAAACTAATTGCATTTACTTTTGCTGATTCAACCTAATGTTAATATTAATTAAGGTGCCTTATGGTAGTACTCAAGAATATTATATATGTGGTAGGAACTGGTGAAGTAGTTGTAAAGTTGATAAGTAGCTATCAAATGAGGCTATATGAAGCAATGAATACAAAATATAGGAACTGCATGTCAAATATGACAACATTTTTCATATGTATTATAATCATTTTGGATCATATGGTCCAAGACTCTATCTTTAACTTATCTTTACAAGATTGGATCTCTTGCTATCATCATGAGTTCTTTTAGAGTATCTCCCTCATTTTCTACAAGGTTTGGCCACATGACCCGATCACTCTCTTGGCGAGGCTAGGCTAGAGGATATAAGATTGGTTTCTTAGTGACATTCCTATTTGAGATAACCATTTTCCCTGATGTGCACCCTATTAAATCATCTATTGATGCAATCATGGGTCTCCCTAGGATGAGCATACACCCCCAAGGTTAGTCGTTAGCTACAAGATGATAAATCTATAGGATACTCCCAAAAGTGTAGTGTTATGAATAGATCTTCCACAACTCCCCTAGGCTTCACAACTGAACTATCAAAAAGATGGAGAACTATGGGTGTATGCATCAAGTATGATAAATACAAATTCTACATGGTCTCTCTAGTCATCACATTGATAGCTGCCCCTAGGTCAATGAGAGTGTTCAAAATAAGCAGTCCATTAATTGTGATATTAACCATAAGGCTTCTAGGGTTTGTGTATTTGAGATTAGTGTATGTTGAGGCATACTCGGTCTTTGGTTCCATGGTTTTCAATAAGAAAGCTAGAAAACTTAGCCATATTCATCTTCTAGAGTCTTGAAATTTAGGTTTGATGCAGGAGCATCCTCAATCTATGAGCAATCTTGTATCAACCAAAAATATTTCCTTTCAGTTTAGTTCTTGTTAAGTTTTGTGTGCAATTTTATGTGCTCCTATCGGTACGTGCTGGTATGTTGGCATGTTTGGCATAACTGATGCAAATGGGTTGATGACTGTATCAGTAGAGGAATGATGATGACATGATCATTTTTTAGTGTTATCATTGATGGCAACCTATGTCAATTAATGTTTGATGATATTTAGAGATGAACATTGATGTCTGACTTATTGGATAAGTAATTTGGTCTACTGGATTTAGAATTTGTAACTTTGACAGGGTTTTACCGACATGACTGAGAATTAGGACTTCAACCAGTAAAAGAAAAGATTTTGATTTTGATTTTGTGTATGTGACTAGAACCACATCCTATGTTTATTACCAAAAGGCATATTTTGAAATTATGATGCAGTTTTGCTAGGGTTTTAATAAGGTTTTAGGACTGGTGATGAATTCACTCAACCAATAATGATTTTTGATTTTATAGTGATTGGTGGCGAATATACATGAAGGAGATAACACGACACAACCCACGTAAATGATTTGTAATGTGTTTTGGTGCGGAAGATGGTAGAATTTCCTAGGAATGTGAAAAGTGCTTATCAGAATGTTCTAAGGGTTTGACTTCTGTACAGATTGGATTTTTGTGATGGGTTATGAATAATCAACAGTTAATATTACATTGTAATTTATTGTAGTTATCTATATTTTAAATTCAACATGTAATTAGGTTTTACATCCGACTTAGTTGTTATGGCTATTTAGGGCGACACAACTGATGTTTTATGTGTTGGTGGAATTTGGAGAATGAGTTAAGCCATCGTAGAGAAGATAGAGATGTGCCTAAGTGTTGCAGATTTTGAAGCAAAATTGGATCTAATTTAGCAAACTAAAAGTTTAAAGTTACAGATCATTTTTCACTGTTGTTCCCTAACAATTAAAGTAGCATAAATCCCTTAGCCACATAGGTCCTGATAGGCCTTTTTCATCTAAGTCCCCTAACAGAGAATCTCACAATAGAGTGTTTAAATTCTCTAACCAGGTTGATCCTAACAGATCATCAACCTCCTAGCTAGAGTTATAGGCAAATCCCTTAACCAGGTGACTCCTAATAGGGTCTGCTCCTAACTAGGCGTATTGTAAGCTCTTAACCGGGCTAAGCTCCTAACATGGACTACTTCAAAAGAATACAAATGATTGTGGGTACCAATTCCCACCATGATTTTTTGTATTTGGCTTTCCACATCAAAAATCTTGGTGTTTATGTGTGGAATGTCTTTTTATGATGTTTATATTTACATGCATTTTTTCTGAGATACCGGTTATGATATTGATAATTATGATATATGGTTTTAGCAAATCTAATTAAAAGGTTATTAGATCTGATTGTAGAAGTGAAGATATCTTTTAGGAAGTTTTAGATCTGATTTGAGTTGGATTTGAGTTTAAAGTTTAAGTTATTGTTAATACTGATTCACCCCCCTCTCAATATTAATCACATCTTCATAAGATTAACAATTGGTATCAAATATTTGGTCCTCTGTGTGTAGAAACGCTTAACCACTTGAGTAAATATTCAGAGGAAGAGAAAATGATGAAGATAGATGGTCCGAAATTCAACAAGGATAAGTACAAGATCTGGAAAGACAGAATGAAGATATATCTTCGTGCTCAATACTGGAAACATGTTGAAACAACATATGTGGCTTCTACTACTGCTTCCTTGACATCGGATGAACTTAAAGATCAAGAGGAGAACATGCAATCCGTTGAAGCTATTGTAAGTACTTAATCCAATTCTGAATATATTGATGTTCAAGAATTGGAAACCTCACATGAGGTTTGGGAAACATTAGAAACAATTCATGGAGGAGATGAGCATGTACAAAGAGCAAAAGAGGGAAACTTGAGAGGAAAATTTGATGATATGAAAATGGAAGGAGAAAATATTGCACAGTATGGTCAGAGAATGAAAGAAGTTGTTGGTGGTATAAAAGGTGTTGGTGGTAAAATTGATGATTATGTGGTGGTAATTAAAATGCTAAGAACTCTCCAACCTCAGTATGCTATTAGAGAATCAACAATCCAAGAACTGAGATCCATTTCAAAGGATAAGGTAACTGTTGGCTTTTTGATTGGTAAGCTAACAGCCTTTGAGCTAAATAGTTTTGTTAATAGTGTGGTAAAATCTACTAAATCTTCTTTTAAAGCTTCTGTTACTGGTTCATCTGCTAGAAAAGGAAATAATGCATGTCTAATTCATGAGTGCAGATCTAGTCATGGAGGTAACCGGGAGAGTGAAGATAGTGAAGATCAAGTAATGTAACTTGAAGCACTGCTAGCCAAGATATTTCCATGAGGCATCGGTAAGTATAAAGGAAAGCTACCTTTAAAGAGTTTCTCTTGTAGTAAGATTGGTCATATTTCTGCTAATTTCCCTAACACCGATAAGAAAGATAAGTTCAAGAAATTTAAAGGAAAAGGCATAAAACACTGTTATGTTGCAGTGGATGAAGGGGTGACTGATGAAGAATTTGAAGATGATGATGAAAATGAAGAGATTGTGTTTCTAGCTATAAAGGAGGAATTGTCTGATGAGAAGGCACTGGTTTCTCATGTAAATTCTTAACTTTTAATGAATTTGATGGAGGTGTTGTTAGATTTGGAAAGGACTCTCCTTGCATGGTGAAAGGTAAAGGTTCTAATTCTTTGAATGGGAAAAATAATATTGATGATGTATTCTGGGTTGATGGTATGAAACATAATCTGTTAAGTGCTAGACAACTCAATGATAAAGGTTATTTTCTTTAGTTTAATGGTGGAATCTGCAGGATTCTTGGAGGAAATGGTGAACTGATTGCTACTAGAAAATAAACAAGAGGTGACTTATTTCATTTAAATGCTAATATCTCTAGTTGTCTAGTTGTAAAAATGGAAGATAGTTGGTTATGGCGCAAGAGGAGTTGTCATATGAATCACTTGGTGAAGGTAAAAGCATGTCTAGTGTTGTGAGAGGATTACCACATATTGTTAAACCAAATAATGTGATATGTAAAGACTGTCAAATTGCTAAGAAGGCCTCTATTTCATTTAAGGGAAAGAAGTGTTCATCTAAAAATATTTTGTATTTGGTTAATATTGATCTTTGTGGTCCTATGAGAACAAAAATCAACTTTGGTGATAGATATTTCATGCTTTTTATTGATCATTATTCTAAGATGATGTGGGTTACATTCCTAAAGGAGAAATCTAAAGCCTTTAGTAAAATTAAATCAATTAAAGTTATAGTTGAGATTGAGACCGGTAAAAACTTGAAATGTTTAAGATCTGATCGAGGAGGAGAATTCACATCTGATGAATTTTTTAGTATTGTGATGAACATGATATCAAGAGACATATGTCTTCTCCAAGGACACCACAACAAAATGGTGTAGAAGAAAGGCTGAACATAAAAATTGTTGGTGCTGCTAGAACACTGCTAATACAAGGGAATATGCCTAAGATGTTTTGGAGAGAAGCGGTTAGTGCTGCATTCTACACACTATACTAGATACTTATAAAGGAATGCAATAATAAGACACCTTATGAGCTATGGTATGGTAAAACTCCTTGTGTTTGTTATTTCAAAGTATTTGGAAGTCAATTTTTCATCAAAAATGATAACTACTGGAAAGTTTGATGCAAAATCTGATGAAGGAATATTTGTTGGTTATTTTCTAAGAGAAAAGCATATAAATGCTATAACAAAGAGAACTAAGAAAATTGTTGAAAGTGTTAATGTAAAGGTGGATGATTTGTCAAGTAAATATGAAGGATCCAGTAGGTCTGAACCTAGAAAAGATGATAATGAAGAAAGATGGGTGACCTTTGAACCAAAAGCACAGAATAATGATCAAGCAAAAAATGCAGTATTAGGTGCTCAACCGGTAAGCAAGAATAGTGATAAAGGAAGTAGTGAATTGACTAGTGAAGTATATGAGCATTGATTTTGATGTTCCTTGGTGCCTGGCTCACCTTTCCCTTTGATCTACGCTTCATCATTTGTATTTTCTGAAGGAATTTCTTTACCAGAAGCCGACCTTGTTGTTTTTACACGTTAGGTCTTGTTCTTCGACATTTGATCCTTTTTTGGGCCGACCGGATCCCTTTGGATTGTATAAATCATTGTAATTGAGCATTAGATTTAAGACAAGTAGAGATTAGCTAAGAATAAATATAGAACATAGAAGATAGATTTGAAGATTTGAGGTCCATGTTGTGACTTGTTATGTGGTTAAGCATGTTTTAGTAGGCTAGTGAGACAGTTTTTATAACCCGGTTGCTATCGGTTGATTGTAAATAGTTTTTAGGATATAAATCATTCAATTCTACATTGCCTCCATCATATCCTTGTGTTTCCGTTGTGTTTACTCTTGTTGACTAGCCTTGATAGATCTCTAGATGAAAACAATATACTCCGCTTGAATAAAAAATTCTTTTCCTTTGATCCAATGCATTGTATCATGGTTGCATTCATACCTGTTGCTTCTCTTCTTGCAAACTTATGGCCTTTTGAATTTTTTTTCATATTTCTAATTTTGTCACTATCTTTTCACTTCTTACTGTGTGTCTATTATTGACTCATGGTCGCAATTGATCTTTTGTCATCCTTATAACTGGGCTACCTCTATAATTGTCTCAGCAAGTAAGAAATTTTTTGAGATAAATACAACTAACATTATTAAAAGCTTCCAAATTATTTTGCTTCTTGAGATTTGATGCAAACATGACAGTAGAATATCCCCAGGGTTGTAATCCTCCTAATCATTGATATTTGCATGCATAATTGAACCCCATAGCCCATAATTCTATTATTAGGCACTTACATTAAATGGTCAATTTAAATGTAAATCAAAATTGAGGAATATTTCTTCTTACTTTTAAAGACCAATAATACTTCTTATGCACAGTTCAATATAATTCACTATCAATCTCCAAATTCTCATAATTCTCATTGAGAGAGGATATCATTATGGTGACAAAATATTTGAAGTGGTATAAGTCACACCTATTAAAATTTTCTATTTATAAATAATTAATCTTTAATATTTAATAAGTCCATGGAATGCTGCCGAATATTCAATGTGTCCATGGAATGCCATCGAGGGCTCTGTAATATGCACTAGAACTCGGTCGTTCCATGGCATGTACTCTCAATGAATTTGCCTGCACCCTTCACAAGAGCCATTCTCCATATTGCTGTACACTGAGATGCTTCAAAATTCAAAAACTTAGAAAACTTCTGCTAAAAACTGTGTATATAAAAACAGGCAAGTTTCCGTTTATAAACAAAACCTAAAATCTCGTAATGCAATAATTATTCGATCTTTAAAAATCTAGGTTGAGATTTCTTGCATTAACATGTGACAGTAATGCAGCCGAGAGGATGTTTGAGAGCCAAAATCTGCTTTACCGCGTGTGAAATGACACCATGAAAATCTCAGATTACTCGCACTTATTTTCCATTCATACCATCCGCAAGCTACATTTAAATGCATATATGCAAGTTTCCTTTCAGTCATCCTATCTGCAGCTTCAGGTTAAATGCATACATGTGAGTACTTTTTAAGATATTATTTGTAATTTAAATGCTGTACTTTCCTTTTGTACCAATTCAAGCAATTCGGGGTATGAAGACAGTTTGATGGGAGATGCAACCGACTCAACTAAAATGCCATCACAACCAATATTTGCTAATTTGTCAGCTACAAAATTGCCTTCCCTTAATGTGTGGCTGACAATGTAATATGAAAATGTGTCAATTAAATCCAAAATATGCTTCAAAACATACGATAGGTGCTAAGTCTTAGATCTTTTCGAGGTAACTGCATTGATGATAACTAATGAATCCCCTTCTAAATGTATGTTGGAGAGACTGCATTTCCTTGCTTACACCAGGCCAGCTAGTAAGGCATTTGGCTCTACCAAGTTATTGGTACTCGAAGGGATAGGAGATGCTTGGAAAGCACACATTTTGCCAAATTGATCTCGAATGCAAACTCCAATTCCCGACTTCCCTGTGTTTACACGGGAAGAGCCATCGAGGTTGATCTTAAAGAAATTAGATGCAGGGGGTAACCATTTTATGGAAGACCTATCTCTAACATGAGCTAAAGACCAATTCAGAGGAATCCCTATTGGCATAATAATACCATTCCATGATTTTACAATTACCTTGTCCCACTGGGTGAATGACTGAACGTCCTTGGAATTAGTGAGAGAAGAATTTATAATTTCTGCAATCGAATTTTCTAACTTGACCAAAATTTGATCCAGAGAAGATGATGCTTTTCTAAAAATTATTTTATTCCTCTCCCACCAGATGGCCCAAATGATGAGAGCAGGAGCACATTTCCAAATGCCTGAGAAATTTGATGATAAAAATAAAAGAGGCCAAGAGTTAAACATATCCCAAAGTGATTCGGGAAGGGCACCATAACTTGGAGTTTATTCATGATGAAGAACCAACATTGGGAGGCAAAAGTGCAATGTAAAAATAAGTGATCAACTGATTCTTCTCCTAAGTCACAAAGCACAGAATTAAAAGCTTGTGAAATTTACCCAATTTTACTAGTCTATTTGGTGTTAGGATTATTTTGTTCAACGTTAACCATGCAAAACAACCTACTTTTGGCAGAACAATATCATTTCAATAGAATGAGTATGTCCGACTACAAACCGTTCTGCTAGAACCCTGTTGTATGGCTTTGTAACCTTCTTTAATTGAATATTGCCCTGATTTAGAAGCTGCCCAAATTAACACATCTTTCCTATTAGACATGAGAACTGTCCTATTCAATAAGATAGCTGCCAAGGAAGAAGATTGCTGAGTGGATATTGGGAGAAGAGTTGGGTCTTTCCAAATTATTTTACCTAAAAATATTTCTACAGCGGACACATAGTCACTCAATTTTGTACCCCAATGAGCTATAGCTATATTCATAATATCTTCCATGTTATCCATTTGAGCAATTGGAGGACGCCCACACCATGAGTCTATCGAAAAGTTAGCACTAAAACCACTATTGACTTCCCATGAAACATACTTAGTTACTAGATTTCTTGAATGCATCATAAAATTACAAATAGCCGACCCTTTTGGAGTATCCAAAATTGTCAAAACTCTAGATGGTTGATTGTTGTCCAAATATTTTTTGTTCTCTCATTAATTTCTCAATTTGACTATACACTTGCTTGACTTGTGTGGCTTGATAATACTAGCAATATATTCAAAGGTTCTAGCCAATTTAAAAATAAAATAAAATTTACCTTTAAATATAGAACAACAAGTGCAAGTTGGTCAATGATGAGTGCAATATTATGAATTCAAATTAGATTAGTAAAATTGGTGTTGAGAGGTAAAATTTGTTGAGTATAGGGTGTTCTTCAATAATGGCCAATGGACAAAATTTTAGTCATTCGAATAATGGATTTGTTATGTTGGGAAAGACCTCAAAACAATCACTCTCTAGTTCTAAGCTTCTGCCCTTAGCTCAAGATACCTCTCCGGTCCTCCTTTTGATGAAATATCCTTTTCACCTAAATGGTACACTAAACTAAAAATGTGCTTCCAAGTCTTATAAGATCTATAGTAGTTTTCAAAAGTCCCAAATTTAAAAAATATGCCATGTCAGACATATGGCTAAATTGTTAAGTTGAGGTTGTGTGTCCTTCTTGTATGTGTGGGGAGAACATCTCTCATTCTCTCAAATTTCATCTCCTTCATTAGAACTAGGATTCAACCCTAATTTTCTCTCTTAGGGATGTTGATGACACATTTCCTTTTGAGCCTCTTGATGATAGTTCTGATACTTAATATAAGTACAGATCCAATAACCAACAAGATGAGAGGGGGGGGCGGGGGTGAATCATATAAACTTAAACATCCATAAAAACATCAGATTCAACCTCAGTAACATATACTTCAGTAATAAAACCCAAAATTGTCAAACATACAAACTCAAAAGCATATAAACATCATAAACCTCATAACACCAGATTTAACGTGGAAACCCAAATAGGGAAAAACCATTGTGGGATTTCGGACCCACTAAGAAATATACTCTTCTAGAGTATGCTCGGTTAAAAGCAAATCCTGTTAAAGATTACAAACACATTGCTAGATGTGACCCGGTTAAGGGATTTCCCTCAGATCTGTTAGGATCTTCACCTTGTTAGAAGTGACCTTGTTAAAGTATTTCAAATGCTCAATCTGAATGTCACATTGCTAGAGGGTTTTACAAATAAGACTGTTAAGTCCACTCGGTTAAGAGATTTTCTGTCACTTTCACAAAACAAGAGTAATAAAAATCTATCTGCAACTTCACATCTAAAATGCTAAAGAAGATTCTTATTTGTTCAATACAATCTAGACATAGAACTAATATTGTGCATCTGCTGGGCTTCTATACTCTGTTATTCAAACAGGTCTTCAAGCTTCTATGCTCAGTAATTACTATGTAGCAACCCATTGCATACACTTGCCCGCATACATTGTTTATCAACAATTTCCTATTTATAAACAATTAGGTAACTCGGTCAGTGAATAGAAGATAGGGGTAGGACACCTAACTTACTTCTGAGATATTCAAAAGTGTCCCTTGGTAGTGGCTTGGTGAAGATATCTGCTATTTGTTCCTTTGTGCTAACATACTCCAACACCACTTTCTTCTCTTGAGCTTCTTCTCCAAGATAATGATATTTGATAGAGATGTGCTTTGTCTTAGAGTGCATAACAAGATTTTTTGAAATATTAATGGCACTAGTATTGTCAAAAAACATAGTTACAGGCTCGGTAACTTTCTCATTTATACCTTCCAACAGTTGTTTGATCCATGCAATGTTGGTATAATTCAGTGCTGCAGCAACATATTCAGCTTCTTCTGTTGATTGTGAAACACATCCTTGTTTCTTGCTAAGCCAACTCACTAGTCTTTCTCCTAAAAAGAAAGCTCCTCCACTTGTGCTTTTTCTGTCATCAATGTTGCCTGCCCAATCATCATCAGTATAAACTTTTAAATCAAAATCATTTCCTTTCTGATATACTAAGCCATAATCCTCAGCGCCCTTCAAGTATCTAAAAATTCTTTTGATTGCTGTCATGTGTGTTTCCTTGGGATCTGCAGAGAATCTTGCAACTATACCTACTACATGTGCTATGTCTGGTCTGCTGTGAACAACATATTGTAGCTTTCCAATCATGGATTGGTAAAGTGTCTCATCAACAGATGCAGATTCATCATTCTTTGATAATTTACAGTTGGTAGTCATAGGAGTACTTACTGGTTTTGAATCCTCCATTCCAAATTTCTTCAAGATTTCCTTTATGTACTTGGATTGAGTAATGAAAAGATCATTTTTCATTTGCAGTATCTGTAAACCTATAAAATACTTTATCTCACCGATTAATGACATCTCAAATTCTTTGCTCATTTCATTTCCAAAGTTCTTGCATAAAGAGTCATTTCCACAAAATATAATATCATCAGCAAATATGGCTGAAATCAGTATTCCATTTTCATCATTCTTCATGTATATATTGATGTTATCACTTGTCCTTATAAAACCAATCTTACTCAAATAAGAGTGCAATCTTTCATACCATGCTCTAGGTGCTTGTTTCAAACCATATAAAGCTTTGTTCAATTTACATACCTGATCTTTATTATTGTCTTCAACAAATCCTTCAGGTTGTTCAATAAAAACTTCTTCTTCTAATATTCCATTCAGAAATGTAGATTTGACATCCATTTGATATACCTTGAAGTTCTTGAAAGCAGCATAGGCCAACAATGTTCTTACTCCTTCAAGTCTAGCAAAAGGTGCAAAAATTTCACCATAATCAATTCCTTCTTCTTGAGCATAAGCTTTTCAATCTAGTCTTTCTTTGTTTCAAATGACCTCTCCTTTTTTATTTAGCTTGTTTATGAAAATCCACTTTGTATTGATTACATTTTTGTCCTTCAGTCTTGGGATTAGTGTCCATGTGTCATTCTACTTGATTTGATCAATCTCTTCTGTCATAGAATTTATCCAATCTTCACTGTTAAATGCCTCCTTCACTATTCTCGGTTCAAATTCAGATATCAAACATGTGTTCTGTCTCAGTTTGTTCCTTGTCATCACTGGATCATCCTTATCTCCTATAATCTGGCTTCGTGAATGATGTCTTCTGACATACTTGGCTAATACAGGCTTGGTAGGCTCTGTATGATCTTCTTCATCACTCTGTTACTGGATATTCTCTTCATTTTCTTCAACAGTCTTCTCTGTAGGACTTCTCAGTTGAACATAGACAAATTCATCATAGTATTCTGGTTCCTTGGAATCATTTCTTTTTGCAAATTCATCAATTTTCACATTTGCACTTTCTACTATTTTGTTAGATGATTTGATAAGACATTTAAATGCTTTGCTTCTAGAAGAATAACCTAGAAATGTTCCTTCTTCACTTTTCTGATCAAACTTGCCATTTCTATCATCTTTATGAACATAGAATCTACTTCCAAAGATTTTAAAATAACTAACATTAGGTTTCTTATCATACCAGATTTCATATGGTGTCTTCAAAGTACCTTTCTTCAATTGAACTCGGTTCAAGGTGTAAATTGCAGTGCTTATTGCTTCTCTCCAAAATGTTTGTGGCACCTTCTTTTCAATCATCAGTGTTCTAGCACAATCCACAATACATCTATTTCTTCTCTCAGCTATTCCATTCTGCTGTGGAGTTCTCGGTGCAGAGACTTGTCTTTTAATACCATGATCATTGCAGAATAAGTTGAACTCATCAGATGTGAACTCTCATCCTCTATCTGATCTAAGACATTTCAGTTGTCTTCATGTTTCATTTTCAACTCTTGCCTTGTACCATTTAAACACTTGAAAAGCTTCTGATTTTTCTTTTAAAAACATTACTGACATCATCCTTGAATAGTCATCCACAAATAATATGAAATATTTATCACCATAATAACTTTGAACTTTCATAGGACCACAAAGATCAGTGTGCACAAGATCCAAAATTACCTTAGAAGTGTAAGACTTACTTGTAAAGCTTGATCTTGTCATCTTACCCATCTGGCATCCTCCGCACATAGCATTCTCAGGTTTTTCAAGACTCGATAGACCTCTTACTTGGTGCTTCTTACTTATTTTGATCAGATTATCAAAATTTACATGACAAAACCTTTTATGCCATAACCAGGTATCATCAATCTTTGCATACAAACACTTATTATAAGTTGAGTCAAGGTGAAATGTGTTACCTTTCGTTTGTGTCCTGGTAGCAGCTAACTTTCCATTCTTGTCATAAGCTTTGACAATTCCCTTCTGAAATTCTATTCGGTAACCCGTGTTCTTTAGCTGTGCTACACTCAACAAATTGTATTTCAAACCTTCAACCCAATAAACATCATTGCATCTTTCATTATCAAGAAGTGTTATAGATCCTGTACCTCTTACCGAACATGGTGCATCATTACCAAATCTAACATAGCCTCCATCATAATCTTCTAATGTAACAAACTTGTGTTTATGTTCTGTCATATGATGTGAGCATCCACTATCCATAATCCAAGAATCATTAGTGTTTATGTGAGATATTAGGGATTTTTCTTCATACATTTCTTCATTTGATCCATCTTTGATAGCCACATAAACTACTTCCTCTGTATCAGTTTCATCTGATTTATCTTCATTGGATTCCTCATCAGCAATTAAGCATGTCTTTCTATCTCTTCTTCTGAAGTCTCGGTGTCCTCTGTAGTGATTATCTTTCTGTCTGTCATCTTGGTAATCTCTCTTTTCAGTAGATTCTTTGTCAGGATAGTTAGAAGCCATATGTCCTATCTTATCACAATCGAAACATTTCAAAGGTAGTTTTCCTTTATACTTACCTTTGCCTCTCGGTAACCTTTTGGCTAATAGTGCTTCAAACTCTTCTTGCTTTCTGATTTCTTCATGCAGTTTGTGTAAATTTCCTCCATGTTTTTTCGAAATCTTTCTCTTGCTCCACTGTGATCTCTTTCAGAGTACTTATACTTTCTTTCATTGTAATCGTTAGATTTATCAAGATGAAAAGAAGTAAATGCAGATTTAACTTTATTTACCGAAGATCCACTGTTATTAAAGTTGATTAACTCAAATGCATGTAGCTTACCAATAGTAGCATCTAAAGAACTAGCATATTAGGTAAAAACCTCAATTCATTGATTCGAAAGACTCGGATTGCATAAGCTGGTAGAAGGGTTCTTAACAACTTACTTGTTATATCCTTTTCTTTAATAGCTCCACCTACTCCTTTGATTTGATTGACTATCTCCTTTAGTCTTGTACTGTACCGAGTTATGTTCTCACCTTCATTCATCCTCATAGATTCAAGTTGTCCTCTTAGACTATCTACTTTTTCTCTTTGAACATGTTCATCTCCTCCATATACTGATATGAGCTTATCCCACATTTCCTTTGCATCATTGCAGCCTTCTAGATCATTAAACTATGAATTGGTCAATAAAGATGTTATTTCAATCATTGCTTGAATATGTTCTTGCTTTGCCTTTATCTCTTCCATAGTCAATGGATAGGTGCTCGGTGAAACAAAATCATTCTCCAGATAGTATACATCATATTCTCCAACTCCTAATAGATGTAGCTTCATTCTTTTCTGCCATGTAGAGAAACTTGACTTGTTCAGCTTCGGTGCATCTCTCTTATACATCTTTGGATCTTTAACTCAAGTGCCTTTAAATGTTTCTTCCGGAGTCCAAAGCTCTGATACCAATTGATAGTTCTGATACTTAATATAAGTACAGATCCAATAACCAACAAGATAAGAGGGGGGGGGGGTGAATCATACAAACTTAAACATCCATAAAAACATCAGATTCAACCTCGGTAACATATAATTCAGTAATAAAACCCAAAACTGTCAAACATGCAAACTCAAAAGCATATAAACATCATAAACCTCATAACACCAAATTTAACGTGGAAACCCAAATAGGGAAAAGCCACTGTGGGATTTTGGACCCACTAAGAAATATACTCTTCTAGAGTATGCTCGGTTAAAAGCAAATTCTATTAAAGATTACAAACACATTGCTAGATGTGACCCGGTTAAGGGATTTCCCTCAGATCTGTTAGGATCTTCACCTTGTTAGAAGTGACCTTGTTAAAGGATTTCAAACACTCAATCTGAATGTCACATTGCTAGAGGGTTTTACAAATAAGACTGTTAAATCCACTCGGTTAAGAGATTTTGTGTCACTTTCACAAAACAACAGTAATAAAAATCTATTTGCAACTTCACATCTAAAATGCTAAAGCAGATTCTTATTTGTTCAATACAATCTAGACATAGAACTAATCTTGTCCATCTGCTGGGCTTCTATACTCTGTTATTCAAACAGGTCTTCAAGCTTCTGTGCTCGGTAATCACTATGTAGCAACCCTGTGCATACACTTGTCCACATACATTGTTTATCAATAGTTTCCTATTAATAAATAATTAGGTAACTGCATAATCTCCTTGATCACATTTCCCATGATCAATCATAGCCATCAGATCTCCAATCTTGTCCAGGTTCAATGCATCTTTCGATCTGAAAATTTTTTACGCTGCTTTGGAACTTGCATATTAGTCTTGGAACTTGCGATAGGGTATTGCGGTTCAATCTGAGTTGTAGATCTTCATGCCGACTTTCCATTGCCTTAGATTCATTAACAAACTTCATGCATGACATACCAATCATTTAATCAGTTCCAGCTCATCAGCTTCCTTCATTAAATACTACATGTAAACATTTAATGCATTCTATTATAGCTCGGTTACAACACGGTAACAACTCGGTGAATACTAAACTTCACTCGGTAGACATTCTGCATTCATTAACCGATATCGATAACCTTAGCGTTTACCAACTAGGTTCCTTAGGGTTTACCGACTAGGTTCTTTGCTTGATAACATAGTATAGTATTAACCTTTACAATTTACAACATATGTATGATGTTAAAACAATCTAAAACATCATGATCTCATCATTGTCTAACTCGGTACTAGTTGCCCATTGAATACCTTATTCATCCCCTTATTCATCATATTCTTTCTGTGTCTTTTACCGACATCTATAAATTCTTCAAATCATACTTCTCAAGATATGGCAACATCATACTGAATTAGAAAATCAATTTCTTGACATCAATGACAAAATAATAATATCAAGATAGTAAAATATCTTTAATCAGTTATATCCATAATCATCAATAACCTTCTCAATATCCTTATGAAATGCCAAGAATCTTTCATTGTCTTTTATAATGCAATATTGCCAACACTTGATCTTTAGCTCTATGCAGATCTATGATGATTTTATATAGGATATTTCATGGAAACTAAACTCTAGGTATACCGTCTTGAAAATTATGGGGAAGCATCCCTGTGTGGAAGATTGTGCCCTATTTTAGGTCTTCTTTCACGATTTTTTTAATTGAAAGTATGTTTTGGATAATAGTCATTCGTTATATGAAAAATAAAGTTTACTTATGGTTCTATGTTGTCCCTTGTTTGATCTTGGTATTGTGAGAATCACCAATATCTCAATTTGGTTACAGTGTCAAAATCTTCTTTTAATTATGATGAACTCTTTGCTCATTGAAGCCCTTCTCAATAGAGTCAATAAAATGCACGATGGTTAACTTCTTTGATCCTTTATCATACTTGGTTATAATTAACTTTTCATATGATTCACGGTTACAATATATAAACAATAAGGGCCTTTTAGAGAATTGTTTTATATTTAACTAAATGGGGTACAAAACTATGGGTTGCAATATAAAATATATTTCAAATCTTTGTTTTGCTAAACTCCAAAAAGGGGTTTACAAAATGACATTTCTAATCTCAACTTTTTTTGACGAAATCAAAGGATTTGTTTAATAATTTTTGCAAACTTCCTTTATCACTATGGTTGTTGGGTTTGTTTCTATGAATAAATTGCTTTGTCTTGTGTGGTGGACTTTTTTTCTCTAGTGGTTTTCCAAGGAAATCATCAAACCTCTAAAATTATTGAAATTTCTCATCAGGACGATTTCCATCTTTCTAAAGATGAGGATATCCTCCATGTTTGATATCAGCAGGATATTTTTAGTCTTAGTGATTCCTTGGTTCATTAAGATGAATTTATTTTCTCAAACATCACCAATATAACCTAGACTAAGAGTAATATTTTTATAAAACATTAGTAAAATCAATAAGTGACCAAGTATGAAATCCGAGGTTAAAAAATATAAAATGGAAGCCCAAGGCTCTATTGGAAAGGCCTCTCAATGGATCTCTTGATGCACTCCTTACCAAGAGAAAATGAAAGGGAAAAAGTGAAGTCTTTTAGTTCTTTGACATCTGTGAAAAGTTACTTTTTCTAGACTTTTTTGGGGGGATGACTTGTTAACATGTTACCTGTAGTGAGCTTCATCTTTGTGGACTTCCTTTCTCTTCTTCTTTTCTCTGCATTTTTCAAATTCCGAGGGCAAGAAAATATAAAATGAAAATACGAAATATTTTTTTTAAAAGAAAAAGAAAATAACGTGGCATTCAAAAGCTACATAACTAGTTACACATCATCATTAATGGTTTCTTGTCTCTTTAAAAATTCATTGATTGCTATAATGTGAATGATGCATTATGTTTTTATCACTTCTTTCAAAGGTATGTAAGCCCAAGATAAATGTGTAAGATACATTATTGTTGTGAGAATTTTTGTGACATTGAGTTATTATCAGTTGTATTTAAAAGTACAAGTGCAAGGAATGAATTAATTTGAAACAAATATGTTGTAATTTATATAGGTATTGCATCATTGAGAACCTATGTATTTGTGATAAATAGTGTGAGAGACAATGTAAAATCCAACATGTAAATTTGACAGATGTATAATAATGTAGTTTAAGGAAATGTTTATATGTCCACAAGTTATCACCGCCCCTACTATAATTATATAACACCTCTCACCATAATACAAAATTTCATATTAATACTTGTAAATATATTAAAAAGGAAACTAGTATAGATATCCTGAATACATCTATTTAGAAAATGCGTAGAGATATCAGTTTAAAATTATTTTATTTGATATTTTTATAATTAATTGGTGACCATTGCAATTGTTGATCCATATGATTTAAAGAGAGATTTGTATGTATACAGATTTTCACCATCCCCATTAAAATTCTATAATACCTCTCAACATAATAAAAAACTAATATAATCACTTTTTATTATATTAAAAAATAAACTATAAATATTCAATTCTAATTCTAACAAACAAGATTTGAGCTATACACTTGATTTATTTTAATTAGCTCAAAAAGTATAGAATACATTTTTACCTAAAGATTTTGTTTCTAACATGAATAGATTTATATATTTTTTACTTTAGAGCCTTGTTCACCATTAAAGCTACTAACTTGGAAATAATAATTAATCATGGGGACCTTTTCTCATATAGCCTCCCATAATTGTAACTACTCTAGTCTTATCATTTCCAATGATCGATGGGAAGATTTCTTGTAATTCTGTGATGTCTAAGGAAATCAAAACTGCCTGTTAGTTTTGCGTGTCATTCTATACAATTTTGCAAGAACACCCACGAGAGGAGAATTTATGTATGTTGTAGGTTCAAGCATGCTAGATTTGGTCCTGAGGTCTACAAAACGGTCATATTTATCTGGTCCCCCCACTATTGCCCCAATTAATGTGTTTGGATTGGAAGAATCTTTGTGAAACCAGTTCATGAAACCTTCAATGCATTTGATCTTCGTTGGTTGTTGATGAATGGAAACTACAGATGCTCCTCTGTGATGTGGTTGCCTTGGGTATTTGGAACCGTATCCTACCATATATGAAATGCGGAGAGGATTCCTTCCTAATAAATAATCAATCTGCAAAGGATATGATTAAGATTCGTTATATTGTATGCTCCAAAATACAAATACAAATACATGTAGTGTGCTTACTTGTAGCTTTGCGAAGCCCATAACGTCGCTGGGTTTAAAGAGAGTGTTGCCGCATGACAATGTTTGCTTCTTAGCTGATAGTAAATCACTGTATCTTGCCAGCAAAAAAGCAGCACTGGTAACATATTGAGTGTTGGCGCCATCTCTAACATACAGCAAACCTCCTGTGACAAAAGGATTGAATTATAGATATCACTAAGAGAATTTTGAGGGCTATGATTAGAAAAGGAGGAGTAACAAATGATTTACATGGCTGTGACTAGAAAAGGAATCATTGTTCGTGGTATTGGTGAAGAAATAGAGAGCTCACCTGGGGTGGTTTTAACAGAACGAATGGGACTGCCAGGAAGAAGTGAACAGACAAAGCGTTCTGCATGACTTCTATAGGCTGAGAATTGAGCTTCCCCTTGGAAATATAACTGGTTGGTGAAGTGCATAAGTTTGCTTTAAGCTAGAAGTCTGTTTATATTACATTTAATTTGAAAAATTGCACCAATCAGTCTACGCTTACGTCTGTTAGAAGCACTTGAATTCCAGCATATTTGAGGTCCCAGTTGAATTCATTAACATATGCCTTTAGATCGTCGTGCTGGATAATATAGTTGGAATAATATGGGGATTTCGTAGCTCTGTATAGCCAAGATGCAGCCCAGAGAAGCTCGTCCTGAGATCATATTTACAAGTGCATATGTTAAAAGAAAACCAAATTCTGCTCACAAGAGCATATGCTAAATGAAAACCAAATTCTGCTTACATTGTAGCCTGAAACAGAGCAATAAAATGGACACTCTCCTCCGTAGGTGCCCTTGAATCGATCGGCAAAACTGAAGAGCTGAAGGGAAACATAAATGGGCGGTTAGAAAGAAGATGGATGCATAAGATTTTTCTCAAAATGGATGGATGAAACTTGTTGATTTTGCTGTGTTGGTTAACAGTTAGGTTTTCTATTTTACTTGAGCACCCAAACATACCGATTGAGAACGTTGGAGGAGAAGGTGTGAGTAACGAGGGTTTGTGAATCTGAAAACAATGGAGGAGGCAGCCAAGGCTGCGGCCGTTTCTGCTGCAATTTCTGATCCAGGGGTGTCTTTATCGATCTTGTAAAGAGATCGAGGAGTGTCCATATCTTCTGGACGCTCCCAACAATTATGGTCTGCCTGGGGATCACCCACCTATTTTATGCATCAAGATCAACCTCTTTAGTTTTTCATAATCTTGAAGAATGAATGCTGAATGTAGACACCTAAAATTGTCATGTCTAATTAAATAAATATTTTATTTATTTAATTATCTAAGCTTAATTCTTCTATTAATTAAATAAATCTTTATTTATTTAATTAATTCATTTATCCTCTTCTAGCCTTATTTCTCATTTAAATAAATACATTTATTTATTTAAATTATCATTTTCTTAAATTAAATAAATATTTATTTATTTAATTGATCCCACTTCTTCTATTAATTAAATAAATCTTTATTTATTTAATTAATTCATTAGCCTTTTCTACCCAGGACACATGTCATTCATCTCTTAATTCATACACTACCTACCCCTCTCATTATTTTATTATTTCTTTTACCTACCCTCTAATCATAGCCGACCTCCTTTTTACACCTCTCAATCTTATCCCTCCATTTCATATTGTGTCTTCTATTTAAGGAGATGCCTTCTTCATTATGAAACCCTAATCACTCAGCCTAATCGACAATTTGGAGGACTCGACTACACTACGATCCTACTTGCAACCACATTCCGTTCTTTGTTGAGCTCTTGTGCATATTAAAATCTGAGAGCAAATATATCAAGCAAGATCAATGGAGATAAGAAGAATGGAGATCAAAACCCTATTGGGCATGTGATGGTATAATCTTTGTGATTTCATTTGATTTGCATTGTCTTAGGTAATCTTCATATGTTATGGTGGATCTTTGTTGATTGTTAGGCTAGGATTTGGTGGTTGAATTCATTTAGCCTTTCAATATTGTTATTATTGTTATCCATTTTCACCATATACACTGAATATTTTAGCTTAGATTTCTTTACCTGAACCCATAATTGATCTGGAGTTGCACTAGCCTTGAGAAAGTAGTCAGTTCCCCATCTAATAGCGTCCCTTGCATTCTGAATCTCTCCTGCAGCTTTCAACTCTTTCCCATAATCCAGTGTGCCCCAAGCGAGTGTGGTGATAGTGAATGCCATGGGAAGCCCATATTTCACATTATCGCCTGCATCGTAGTAACCCCCAACTAAATCAACCTGCAGTTGAGTTGCACACAACATTTTGTATGGAGTCAATGAAGAAGGATAGTATGATCCACTTCTACTTTTATCTCTAATCAAATTGAATAAGGATCTATCTCTTCTTCTGCTTACGTTTTGCAAGTGCCCATCTGTGAGACCAGAATCTCCTCTCCACTTTACTCGCTGAGATTGTGGGAGTTTACCAGATCGTTGGGCCTCCAGGAAGAGAATAGACTTCGACAGGGCTGCTCTGTAATCGAATTCTCCATGAACCACCTGCCCTCCACAACAAAACAGCAACAAGACCACTAACAAAAGCGCTTCCATTGCCTTGGCCATATGGACTCGCTGCTTTCTTTAATGCAATTTAGAATTGTGCGCTAAATTTATGTTCTCTCGGATGAGACTGCACCTTTTACTCATGAGATAAAGCTAGCAATGGAACAGGGCAACACGATACCTTTATTTATTTATCACGAGAATTGTGTATGAGTTTCTGTTGCTGAGTCATGCATGGGAACTGCAAGATTTAGAGCATGGAACACCACAAAAATAAACAATTAGTATGAGAAAACAGGTATTTGCCTTATATCATTTGTCTTTCATTCAATTGTTGTTCACAAGAATTATACGCTTCACAAGAATTATACACGTTTTACCTTTTGTTTTGAATTGCATTATTTTCCGTAAGCTACCATTAGTATCCTTGATGTTGATTCCCTGAGCGAAATAGGTAGTAATTATCTACGTTGATTGATGAATAGTAAGGGAGAATGAGATTATAATTACAGGCTTAAGGCAGGTAAATGTTTGATGTTTGTAGTTTGATTAATTTAAGATATAATACTATTATTCAAATTCTGGTCGTAAGATTAATATTTTAATATAATATGCATGTGTAATAAATACTTCTTGTATTATATATTTGTTTCAAGTATTGGACAAAATTTTTGGTTTTCAATATGTTATAATATAAACACATCATGCACAGGAAATAAACATATGTATTATAAAAGATGAAAGTTGCATTTGACAAAATGCATTGTCACCGAATTAAAATGTCTTTCAACCTAAAAGCAATGAGTCCACCTAATATACCACAATTAATAAGATTACAAATATGTTTGGCTTTCACTCCGACGACAAAATCTATCCCAATGACCTTCGTAGAATTGCCATAAACCAAAACTAAATTAATATACAAATTTTGAAGATTGAGTTGGAAAAACATCACGCTTAGACAAAATTGCATTTACCAAAAATCCCACCATCCTACATAAAATAAAATAACAAATTATTGTCTTAGAGGGAATTATTTCCACAAACGACACACAATCTCACTGTGAAAAACCCTGCATATAGATCGGAGATTAGACTTTTCTCTCCTAAACATAACAATAAATAGAATAACAAAAGTTCTGCTGGCTAAAGAAGCAAATACAATCACTCATTGCTATAGATAAGACAAAAAAGTTGTCGATTTTCTTCGTATTGATTAACATGAATATATAAGCATTGGTCGCGAGATTGATTTCTAGCCAAACCTACACGGGATGTACAACTATTAAATCGCCCCTAGGAAACACCCATCATTATGACATATGCATATGGAGGGACAAGGTTACTTGCATCACCTCAATTATGATTTTATGTTGAGACATTACTTCTATTAATGGCACATGATTCAGGAGGCTTCTCTAAGAGATTACACCTATTATTCTTTCCTTGCCTTCTTCACTCAAATTCTCACTTTCTTGCCCTTGGCAATCCAAAGGATGGACCTGATTGTATACCTGGGTTGTATTCTCAAGTAAATGTCTTTTGTAGGAGAAGATGAATGAAACAAGGATGAGAAGGGTCTTCTTCTTCTAGGTTGCCAATGTTCTAGAGGCCATACAAGAAGTTTTGGGTCTTAACTTCATCTAAGTAACGACAAGGCATCAAGTTAGTACAAATATTTCTTCTACAATTGTTAGCAACATTCTTATTATCATAGAAGACAAGGAAATGGCAAAGGCATTAGGGAAGTTTTATGTCTGGTACAAATTTAGAGTCAAGTTTAATAAAAAAATTGTTAAATCAACTCCTATCAAAATTTCCTTAATCCCATTCACATGCTCGGAGTTTAGGGGCATTTCTTGTACATCGGTCTGGTCTGTAGTATCGAGGCCCAATTGTTGGCTCTCTTCAAGGTGGTGGCATTTCAAGGATTCACTAAGAGTGTGATAGAATCATATAATGCTACCATGGATTTTATGACACTCGGCACTAAAAAAAAATCATATCCTTAGAAGGAACAATAAACATGGCGAATGCTACACAAGCCATAATGTTCTTGTACAGAAATGTTGGTCTAGTAAAATACAAAGATGGTTCTTAAAATTGTCAATCCGTAGTGTCTGGTAGTTTTACTTGTTTAAATGCTAGAATTTTTTTTGGAATATACTTGCATGGGTGACCTATGTAGAATGCGTTTTGTTTTCATAACCATCTATATCAAAGATTTCTATATAAGTTTGCCAGTCTCTTTAGAAGTTGAAAATCGCAATTCATCATAAGATATATATGTGAATTGGTTGAATGAGAATAACTTCCAATCATGTAAAGCTAGTCTTCCTTACAAACAGTCATGACTTGATTTTTCATGCAATTTCTCAAAATAAATAAAATGAGAGAGGGTCCTTAGCCCTCTCTCGATTAATAAAAAATGAAACAAAATAAAATATAAAATATTTCACTAATTTAAAGTTTGGAGTGAGAGCCTTGCGTTTACTGCCCAACAGGTTTCAATAGTTAGAATGTGACTGCTTTGTAGAAAGTATGAGTTTTCATTGAACTAGGTTGTGTTACAAAATCAATCAGAAGATAATAAGCTTTTTGTGGGAGTAATTTTTTTTTAAAGTTAGAGATCTTTGTTTACCTAGTAAAGCCGATACCAAGAGAGATTAAGTTGTTGCCTAATGCACAAAGACACAGGGGTTCTAACCTCAACAAGATATGATCTTGGATCATCTGTAACAAAACAAGGTTGCTTGAACAACTGATTTTAACACATTTATGATAAACATAATGCTAGTATCCTTAAAGTTAGAGGTTTGAAAACTAAAATTTTAACCAAAATCAAAGCCCCAAAAGTACTTTCTCTATAAAAAAGGAAAAACTAAAACTTTTAATCTAACAAAAGTAAATGGAGAACAATTTAAGCACAACAATACTCCAAATATGTGTGCATCACTCTACGTCCGACATACAAAATTCAAAAGAAACTCTCCAACGAATTTTCTATCTAGACCATCTGAAATCAACAAATAAATTGGTAAGTCTCTCAATCCCAGTCACAACATAAAAAAAGCAAAAAACAATAAATGCAAGATAGAAGAGAAGCATGCGAGAAATAATTACTGTAGAGTCAATATTTCTGCAGTCCTTTAAAGGAAAATATTGGTTGCAAGGTAAGGTTTGTTTTCAGATGTGGGTCAAGGAGTGTTTCAACTCCTTGAAAGTTGTTTTCCAGATAAAATTAAAAAAATTGATGACTTGTGTATAGAGTGAATTACCTCAAGGTTCTACATAGCTTGTCATGTTGTGAATGATGCTAATGAGAAAAAATGGACAAAGCTTGTAAGAAAATTTTATAAAACTGTATCACGACAAAACAATTTAAAATCAGGCCAACCAAAACATATATTCCTATAACAACCACTTCAATCTATTCACAACAAATGAAATTTAAAAATATTGGGGGTTCTAGAGCTACATGCTCTAGAGATAGAATAAGTTAGAAGTTAGGTTGTATGCAGTGGAGATAAGGATAAAATATATTGCAGGCAGTGGAGAAACACAAAGTGAAAGATTTAAGAATGAAAATTCTAGTGTGAGACATTACACCCTAGCAAGAACTTTCCCAAAAATAATAGAGAGATGTAAAATAAATTAACATCTTAGATTAGGATTTTAATTTGATTTACATATTCTTCTTTCAAATTGTTTATATTTCTTGTTTTCTAACTTTAATGCTTACAATTAGAGCCGAGTTAAACTCATATGCACAATTTTGTTTTGTAGAAATGTTGGACTAGCTCGGTATACATTGAATTCAGGAGCAATGAATATCAATTCTCCAAATCATGGTCAAACAAATTTATCACTTGAGTTTTCAAAGGAAGCATTACAAAGAAACACATATGATCATGTTGTTTTATCTTTGTTGAGCATATTTGTGGCACTGACTTTAGTTATAGGTGGAAAAGGGCACAAAACTAGATCAATTTCGCACTTGTCTCAAGTTCAAATAGGTCAATAATTGCACGAAATTTCTTCTCATCTCATTAATATAGTTTTGCTAGATGGAAATGTCAGAGATTTCACTTTTGTGATTTGTGAATGGAGTATGGGTATATCAATCTATGTTGTGAAGAATCGACTTAGGTAATGGGAAATTTCTTCAATTAATACTCAATTTAATTATTACTTTTTTTAATAAAAAAAATTAAGCCTATAATTTTTAAAATTTTTATACATATTAAAAACTCGTTATTTTAAACCATCTGATTTAGATTTTAAATGATTAATATATGTTTATATTTATTTGTTTAGATATACATTTTTGATGTTTATAATATTCAACAAATTGTAAATAAATTATTTTCAACTTTTTTGGTGAATTATAATTTTCTCCAATTTAATTTAATTTAATTTTTTTGGTGAAGGAGATATGTTAATTCATTTATACTTAGCATTAGTACTCAAGTATATTTATGTCTCTCTTTGTAATTTAAATTGATATCTCTTGACATATTTAACATAGATATTTTGAAATATAGGTATGGTAGTTACAAGTATAAAGAGAGATGTAAAATAAGTTAGCATACACGTCTTTAAAGAAAGTTATGTAAAACATATACTAAAGTTTAATTAAATTTGTATTTATTAGTCTATGTATGTATATACAAATATAGACAAAGACTAAATTTTTCTATCAACTTTTTACTTTTATGTTTACATTAATAATAATGCCTTGAAAAATAAAAACCATCTCCAATGTTTGCTAGGCGGTGGAGATAATATTTCTTCGAAAGGCCAAAACCTAAATTTCTCATTGGACCATACAAAATTTCTCTTGAGGAAAAAATAACATTTGATTCATAAAATTTGGTGAATAATGGGTTAATGGTAGGCAAGATAAAAATTAATGCGATTGTGGATGCATGAAATGTTAATGTTGCCTCAACTATATGATCTATTTTTTATTTTATAATTTTTCCGAGTAAATGAGCAACATGCAAGGATATGGCAAGGGTAAGTGTTGCTAGGATATGCCTCTCCATTATTTCAAATTTTAGTCACTTTTTCAATTTCCATCATATTGGAATCTACACGCAACCCTTTAACAGTGGCTACGTTATATTGTAGAGTGCATGCAAGTTCAAGCGCTAGTTGAGTATTAAACTCTCCTAATTTCTAGAAATAGTCAAGTGACCCTGCATTTACTAACTCATCTCTACAATTGTGGGCATGGTTGAGCAGGGTGTGAACCAAAGGTTATTTCCTTATAGGATCTCCACCCATCTATCAATTTGCAAATTTTGGTAATAAGATAACTTCTCCTAAAAAATCCACGCTAAATTCCTTGCACTAGACGCTTCCTTACCCAACTTTGCTTTCTGGTTTAGTCAAAATCAACACTTGTCTAAATTCTATATTTGGTGTTTGTTTCCAATTCTTTCAAAATACTCAACAATGTATAAAGTGGAGAAAATAAAATGGCGTAAATTGAGAAGCCAAAATTCAAAAAAAATATTTTGATATTAATAAGGAGTGAGGAATAATTATGCTAGAAAGTTTGTGTATCTTGCTGTTTTTTCACAACCAAAAAATTATCTTTCAAAATGAATCGAACAATTGGTAAAAAAGTTGGCATGCAAACTAATGATTGGCATAAATAGTTGTGACAAGGCTCACCCCCAACTTAAGGTAAGCTAAGTGTCCACATGTGCGATATGATAGGGTCAAGTACATTAATTGGGGAAGAGCATGGAGAATCTCTAGTAATAAATCATTAAAAAAAAAATTAAATAGTTATCATAATTGATGAACAATGGGAAAATGAAAAGTTGGAGTCTCATTATATTAGATATTTGTTCTAGATAGACTTACTTGAGAACACTATCTACTTTTGATATGCTTTCTTCCCGTGTGCTATCTTGTATGGTCATCACATGTCTCTATCCTAGATAGAATAGTTTCTATTCTAGATGAAAACAAATCTTTCAATATAAATGTACATCTCATTAAGCTAAATCCTCCATTAAATTAATACATTAAGCTATTTATTTAAATATTTCTGTTCTCTCATTATTGTCTTAGTTTGACTATACATGTGCTTGACTTATGTGACTTTCTAATATTAGTGATATATTCAAAGGTTCCAGCCAATCTCAAAAAAAATAATTTTCACTTTTAAATATGCATTGCCAAGTGTAAGCTGGTCAAAGATGAGTGCAATATTATAAATGAAAAATAAATATGGGAAAATGGAATTAAGAGGGAAAAGGTGTTTAGTATAGGTTGGTCAGCAATGGCTAATGTAGGAAATTTTAGTAGTTGAAATAATGGATTTGTTATGTAGGGCAAGAGCTTAAAAAAAATGAAAATTCAATATGGTGTTAAGGAGTAAATAACGCAAGGCTAAGAGTGAACTGAGTTGAATTTAAGGCAATGAGTCACATGGAAGTGATTGCGGATTCATTATTGATTGTCTGCAACAGTTGCATCTTTGATGAATTATTACTTGATGTGTGGGGGAAAAAGTGACACTAAGCAAACATGCCCTAATCTCACTTTCAACCACACACTTGTGGAATACGAAAGAGCCTAGAGGTATCACACAATTGGCTACTTCTTTTTGTGAAAGAGAGAGCCACGGGCTACCTATTAGGGTTTCTATTCCTTTGTTGTAATTGAAAGATAAAATTATGCAAGTTCAATTCCTAACCCCAAAGTGCAAGTATGAACTAATAACAAGATTGCAGAATTGAACTTAAACAATGGAAAGCTGTAAACACAAGGACAAGAAAAGAATGCAAATGCGTACCCGGAGTTAAAATCTGACTGAAAATGTTCGGGACGGGGGCGCGGGCGCCACTGTCCTGATTCTACCCCTGAAACTGCTCCGAAAACTGTTGTTTTTGCACTTTGGAAAAGCTGTCAAAAATGCTGAAAATGTTGTCTGTTAGGAGGACCAGGGCGCCCAGCGCCCCTGTCCTGGCAGGACCAGGGCGCCCCACGCCCCTGTCCTGGCAGGACCAGGGTGCCCCATGCCCCTGTCCTGGTCTTTTGCTCTGAAATTTGGTGTGTGGTCCCGTCTCCGTCTGCTTCTTTCGGATCTGCAACTTGCGGCGTCGTCCGAATCCTGAAACCTGCACTTATATCTGAAAAGGTGTTTTGGGCGGCTATATAGGGTTTTGCGTTAGTCAAACCCTCGCTTCAGTGATTTCCACCTCCACGAATAGCCAAGTTGTATTATAAAAGTAATGTGTGTGCAGACCTTGTGTGTGTGCAAGATCTAAAATGCAAGAAAGCAAATGAGAGCAACCTAGAAAGTAAACCCTAATTGCTTGTAAATGATAATGTAAATGCTCTAAATCAAGATGCAAAGTGATCTAAAGCATGAATAAAGGATATATTGAAGCTTATGCAAAGACATGAAAACAACATGAAATCATACCCAACCCTTAAGGGAGGAGTACAAGCCAATCTTCAGTCGGTAATCTCCTATTGTTCTTCAATGTCTTCCAAGCCCTAAATGAATGAAATTGATGAATGCTTGATGGATGGATGTTGAATGTTATTGAAGTCTTCAAAGATCTGCTCTTTCACTGCATAGAAGGTCCTTGAAAGCCAAAATTCCGATCCTTTCAAATGAAGAAAGAGAGCTCTTATGTATGAAACCCTAGGTCATAATTTCGTCTTTTGGCCGACCTAGAGATTGAATCTCCCGCCAATTTCTTGGGGTTAAGCTTTATTTTATGATTGGATCGCGCTCCTAAAATTTTGGGAAAAATGTCCGGGACCATGTTGCACTCCGGGTGCCATGGTCCTGACAACTTTTCACCAAATTTTCAGGACTGTCGGATATGATGATTTTAGAGAGAATCCCGAAGTTACAGGTGATTTCGAGATGTTTTGACCCCCGAAATCAAGCCCCCAAGTTCAAAATAGGACCTAATTAGGGTTTTTGATTAAATGATGTATTGGAAGAATAAAATGAAAGGGGCACACTTTAATGAAAGGGCCCAACTTTATGATGTGGGAGATGATGAAATAGGACCTTAGACCTAATTAATTTAATTAATTAAGCGCTAAGGGGAAATGCAATGCAAAATGCAAAATGCGCCAAGGCGGGTGCTAAACTAGGTGTGAAATTGTACCACCCTAGCAAGTGCGTACAATTTACGACGCTACATTTAGCCCCCACTTTAGTGGTCATATGAACACTACGTGCATATGCAAGCTAAAGTACAAAAAAGTAAACATTATTTGAAAAAGGATATATCCATAAGTCTGTCGAACGAAGCCCCCAGCGGTATCTGCAGTACACAGTTAGGAACCACACCCTACAAAACACACGTTAGATCACAAAATCACCTAATGCTTACTAAAGAAGGTGATGAAAATTCGAGGGTAGCTATATGCCCCCCCCTGTTTCGGCTTGCTAATTTTAGTGAGTTGAAACAGGGTATCATGTTTACCACTCCGAATTGTTAAAGAAAATTGATGACAAATGCTCACAAGAAGATTTGATATGAGATCAAAAACTAATGGAGAATCATTTGGTAAGAAAGAGGACTAAATCTCAATTCCAACACAACAAAGAGTGTGAGGATTTGAGAGTTCTCTAACACAAGATGAAGGATGTAAACATGGACTTCTCGCCCCTAGATCTTGTCTAGGTGATCCATGGGAAAAAGGACATGGAAAACTAGCCCCTAGAGTCTGTCTAGGTGATCAATGTAAGGGAGGAGAGTGAGAAAGTCTAGCCTTATGCCGCTAGTTCCACTCAACCTCGTGCATGTGTGTGTAAGTGAGGTTAGAAGCATCTCATAGGAGTCTATGCCCGAGTATGCTACAACCTGTATATGTATAGTACAAAAGCATGACATCTCGCTCTAAGAGTCTGTGCTCTGGTTTCGAGAATAATCACCTTGCATAAAATAAAAATGGAGACATCTCGCTCTAAGAGTCTATGCTCTGGTTCCGAGAATGACCCATTGCTCAAAAACTGTAATGTTTATGTCATAAGCAAAGTAGAACAAGGATACCTACCTTCATCACAAAAGAAGATACCCAAAAAATGCAACAATGTCATAGATCCAAGCAAGAGAGTTTTGCACTCTTTAAGCAAGGATAAGATAGTTGAAAAGGGATATCTTGTAGTATATGTAAAGGAGATCCTTAGAGGAGAAGAGATCTTTGTACAAAAGACATCTATCTCCGAGAAGAATTGTCTTCGACAAATATAACATCTTCTAGAATAAGACAAAGAAGGGAATGAGAATGCAATACTTCCTTCTTTTGCGAGGTGAAAGTGATTCTTAATGAAGGATGACGCTCTTTTTAACCCAATTAGGAGAGTGAATTTGTTATGGATGTATTTTACCAAGTGCAAAAGAGGTTGTAGTCAAGGACTTACACCTCTTGTAAGAGAGAACCCTTGAACAAACAACAACAAATGCGTACAAGGCATAACATCAAGTAATAAAGTCCACACCATCCACAAAATAGGAAAAAGTGGATCCTTAGATAAAAATAAAGAAAGATCATTGCCTCCCAAGGTAAGGACAATGAGAAGGACTTACACAATCTTCTAGGGAGAGATTTGGACATAAGCAAAAGAAGAGATGTATGAAATCATTCTTGTCCCCATAGGAACAAGAAAATTAGGCTATTATGTTGCTTCAAAAAATATGATTGCACTTGAAATTGTACCATCATGAATGACAATGAGCCCCCAGTAAATGAGCTACCAATGTCACATAATGATGAGCAACATAATAGCCATTAATGTTATTTAAAGACATGATAGACTAAATGAGGTATTTGAATATGACATGCTAAATGCTCAACTATAAGTGAGATCAAAAACATGTATAAAATGACAAAAATTGAAGAAGAAAAGTCACAAGAAATCTTAGAAGAGGGATGAGTGTAATCTATTAGAGCATTATCCCTAGAGGAAAGGATTTTATGATGAATAGGAGATAAAGATTCATAAGTGGGTTTAGAAATCTGAGGGGAGTCATAAAGAGATTTGTTCATCGCCAAGATTTCCTTATGAGGGGAATGAGAGTTGATAGAAGTAGAAGATGATTTAGTTGAAGTGAGATCATCATCACTACTAAATATAGCATTCACATTGAGAGATGGTCTTTTAGATGCTTTGGTACGTTTGTAGGGATTATAGCCAAATCCAAAGGCATAATTGTGAAAATTAGTCTCTAGAGGAACTTTTATCCCTTGTTCATGAGCACCACAACCATTTCCATGATACCCATGCTTAGCAAAAATGCGAAAACCACGACCATAACGATCAGCCATTTCAGGAAGAGAAGGTGGTTTTTCATAAGACAAAGAATCAAACTCTTCATAATTAGAGGTGTGAGGAGAAAAAGTTTGAGAAGCGGCCACAAAATTATTGCTCATAGGTTCAGGTAAGATTGATTGATTTTTAGTTTCTTCCTTCTTTTTAACTTTAAACTCTCTAGGAGGAACCCTATACTCACCTACAAAGGTGGGATTAAAGTCAAGAGATCCCCAATCGTCTTCTGCGAGAACCTTCTCAGGATCAAAAGCCTTTTTATGCGTATATTCAAGTCGAGAAGGATCTTCTTCAGGAGCTTCAGACTCATCCAAAGAATTTTGATTATTAGAGGGTGATGATTCATCAATAGGTATCTTGTTTAACGAGTCATCACTAGAAGAGGAAGGCTTAGAAGATCTCCCTTTGGAAGTAGATGTTTGCAAACAAGCCTGAAGATTAGTATCACCTATCAAGGTATATGTCTTATTGTTATAAATGAATTTAACTTGTCTATGCAATGTAGAGGGGACAACTTGCATACCGTGAATCCAAGGTCTCCCTAATAACAAGTTGTATGTTAGATTTCCCGACATAACATGGATAGGAGTAGGCAAAGTAACAGGTCCCACTGTGATGGGTAAGGTGATAATACCTAATGAAGACTTAGCCACATTATCAAAGCCTCAAAAGGGATGAGAGTCAGGCTCAATAAGGGATGTATCCACATTCATCTTATGCAATAGATTAATGCTACACACATTAAGGCCAGAGCCATTATCTACCAGTGTTCGTCTTATAGTAGTGTCATTTATGATAACCACAATCATCAAGGGATCATATTGATGTTGAATTTCACTAGTAGGCAACTCATCTTGAGTAAACACAATTTGAGCTTTAGGATTCATCATAGAGTTAACCAAAGACACTATATTACTAGATGTATTAGGTGGAGGAACATTCAAATCTTTCAAGGCATCTTGTAACATTCCATGATGAGCGGAAGAAGTTTGGATCAAATCCCAAAGGGATATCTTAGCAGGGGTAGCTTTAAGTTGTTCTATGAGATCATATTCCTTACCAAGAACTTGTGAAATACGTGGAGCTTGAGGAAGAATAGGTTGGGAAGGAGGAAGTGAAGTTGGGATAACTAGAGGAGGATTAGGTTACCTATTGTTTCTAGTATTATAAGTATGGGCAACCGCATGATAACTCTCTCTAGTCAATTGCTTAGCATACTCATAAGGGCTCTTAGAGGAATAACCTCCTTGCACAGTAATAACCGGTTTCTTAGGAGTACAAAAAGAATCATTAGCATAACCACCTTGAACCACTAAGATAGGCTTATTTAAAGGTTGAGAATTTTGAGAAGGACAAGCACCTTGGACAGTGAAGAGAGGTTTGTTAGGTGTCTCATTCACATGTATCAAATTGATTGAGGATGGTTTAGAGGAATGAACAAAAGTGTTGGAAGAATTATTGGTAGTCTTCTCTTGCACTAAAATCTTATCATAGATCAAATCAATTTTAGGAGAGAGACAAGGGATAGGCATTGATGTTCTAGTAGGAAGAGTAATACTAGGAAAGGTCATATCATCCTCTATCATCAAAGGATCTATATGGGGAATAAACTCTCTAGGAGAAGGATCAATACTACTCTCTAAAGTCTCACTTTTGAGAGGGAGATCTTTGAAAGAAATGTTAACCATCTTGCTTTGAACTAGGGTTTCCTTATGAGTAGAACCAAGTTGAGGAGAGGGAGATGCTTTATTTTTAGAGGGAGAATAATTGAGATTCAAGGAAGGTGAGAAAATATCAAGGGAGTTTTAAATATTTATTTCATCCCCTTTGGCTAGGGTTCTCTCACAGGGTAGAGAATAATCTACACCTTCTTCTAATGGTTCATCCCAAATAGTGAAGTTGTTGAAAGGAATGTTTGAAGCATTGTCAATTTCGGGAGAGGAGATAACATTGTTTATTAATTCCTCATCCTTAGGAGGGAGAGCATCAATAGATGTGTTAAACTCATCCTCTTTCCTCAAAATATGTTCAATAGGGGAGAGAGAATTAAGGAAATTGCTTATTATTTCATCTTCTTTCTCTAAGGGATGCTTATGGGTAAGACCAACTTTAGGCGAAGGGTAAGCATTTACCATTAATTCATCATCTCTAGTGGGAATTTTGTTGGAAAAGGAAAGGCCATCACTAGGAAATGTAGGGATAATGTCATCTTCTTGCACAAAAGGATCCTCATGAAGGGAGTGTTTTTTAGGAGACACAAAGGCATCAAGGGCATCATCCAACAAAGCATGATCATATCTATTAAAAGGTTTATCTTTTGATTCAAAAGGAGATATCTCTTCATAGAGGGGATCATTGAAAACAACCATGTTACTAGATTTAGTGGAAGAGCTGATAGGAATGTACCCTTGAGAGGAATCATTCGACTTATCTTTCTCATCACAACGAAATGGCATAGTAACAATGTTTATGAGTTTTTGGTAAAATGAAGGTTTGGTATCTTTAGGTTTCAAAAACTCATCTAAAGCTTCATCTAACTCATAATCATCACAAATATGAACATCTTGCAAATAAAAATCTAACATTTTGAAATTGCATAAAATTTAAACACACAATGCAAAGAAACACACTTTTTTCTTTTTTTCTTTTTAATGAAAATGAAATGAAAACACACTAAATCTAGATCTAGATCTAACAAATGCAATGCAAGAGGAAGCAATGATAGATTCACGTCGGGTTCACCAAAATGTGTGGGGGAAAAAGTGACACTAAGCAAACATGCCCTAATCTCACTTTCAACCACACACTTGTGGAATACGAAAGAGCCTAGAGGTATCACACAATTGGCTACTTCTTTTTGTGAAAGAGAGAGCCACGGGCTACCTATTAGGGTTTCTATTCCTTTGTTGTAATTGAAAGATAAAATGATGCAAGTTCAATTCCTAACCCCAAAGTGCAAGTATGAACTAATAACAAGATTGCAGAATTGAACTTAAACAATGGAAAGCTGTAAACACAAGGACAAGACAAGAATGCAAATGCGTACCCGGAGTTAAAATCTGACTAAAAATGTTCGGGACGGGGGCGCGGGCGCCACTGTCCTGATTCTACCCCTGAAACTGCTCCGAAAACTGCTGTTTTTGCACTTTGGAAAAGCTGTCAAAAATGCTGAAAATGCTGTCTGTTAGGAGGACCAGGGCACCCAGCGCCCCTGTCCCAGGGACCAGGGCACCCAGTGCCCCTGTCCTGGCAGGACCAGGGTGCCCCATGCCCCTATCCTGGTCTTTTGCTCTGAAATTTGGTGTGTGGTCCCGTCTCCGTCTGCTTCTTTCGGATCTGCAACTTGCGGCGTCGTCCGAATCCTGAAACCTGCACTTATATTTGAAAAGGTGTTTTGGGCGGTTATATAGGGTTTTGCCTTAGTCAAACCCCCGCTTCGGTGATTTCCACCTCCATGAATAGCCAAGTTGTATTGTAAAAGTAATGTGTGTGCAGACCTTGTGTGTGTGCAAGATCTAAAATGCAAGAAAGCAAATGAGAGCAACCTAGAAAGTAAACCCTAATTGCTTGTAAATGATAATGTAAATTCTCTAAATCAAGATGCAAAGTGATCTAAAGCATGAATAAAGGATATATTGAAGCTTATGCAAAGACATGAAAAGAACATGAAATCATACCCAACCCTTAAGGGAGGAGTACAAGCCAATCTTCAGTCGGTAATCTCCTATTGTTCTTCAATGTCTTCCAAGCCCTAAATGAATGAAATTGATGAATGCTTGATGGATGGATGTTGAATTTTATTGAAGTCTTCAAAGATCTACTCTTTCGCTGCATAGAAGGTCCTCGAAAGCCAAAATTCTGATCCTTTCAAATGAAGAAAGAGAGCTCTTATGTATGAAACCCTAGGTCATAATTTCGTCTTTTGGCTGACCTAGAGATTGATTCTCCCGCCAATTTCTTGGGGTTAAGCTTTATTTTATGATTGGATCGCGCTCCTAAAATTTCGAGAAAAATGTCCGGGACCATGTTGCACTCCCGGCGCCATGGTCCTGACAACTTTTCACCAAATTTTCAAGACTGTCGGATATGATGATTTTAGAGAGAATCCCGAAGTTACAGGTGATTTCGAGATGTTTTGACCCCCGAAATCAAGCCCCCAAGTTCAAAATAGGACCTAATTAGGGTTTTTGACTAAATGATGTATTGGAAGAATAAAATGAAAGGGGCACACTTTAAT